>NC_142694.1:1073106-1224621 GCF_029641045.1 Salvia hispanica
GGCTTAAATATACGAGGAAGCTGCGTTGTTTGCTTAAAAGGTATGGATGAGAAACTGGTCACATATTTTGCCACGGTAATCACTTATATGACGATGAAATTCAAACATGTTGGCCCTATGCTGCAGCATACACCAAAGGCTAGCAGTTTGATCATAATTAAATTCGACCTATTGGTTGGGCGGGAAGTGTGTTGTTTTCATTTTCCTACTTGAATTTAGCTTCAGTTATAATCTTAAAGAGAGTTAAATATAGTTGAACTTTTTTAGTGATTCATTTGGCCTTATACAGTTTTGCTATGTTTTCTAATTATTTTGCAGGAATTCGCTATGAAGGTATTCTCTGATAATCTTATCTGAGATTTGATTTTTGTACCACATTCTTATCAAAAATGAGGATTTGGTTTTGAACCTCAAGGAAATCTATCATGACTACAACCAACCAAAGAGGTAATTGGTAATCTTTTCAGTATCCTCGAATTTCGGCTTGATAAATACTTGAGATGTAATGATCATATGTCTGTAGTGCACTGTATGTCCGATAATGGTTCATTTCGTTTGCAGCTTTAAAGAAGGCAATGTTGTGCCACAAGTGAGTGCCGGAAATCTGCAGGGACTTGCTTGGAAAAATAGAACAAGTTGGCCTTCTCTGTTTCGTTATGGTTTCGAATTATTTGTTGTTCGATAACATTGTACACTGGGCACCAATTGTTGTTTCTCGAAAGTAGTGGCCGAGGCATAGGTGTAGGACTATTCGGAACAAACTTGCACCACTCTATGCTGCAGCATACACCAAATGACTAGCAGTTGGATGTTACTCAACTTCTTGAAAGGTATTAATAATGGTTCTTCATTTATTCTTGTAGCGACTACAAACCCGATCTAGTGGTAGATGTGTGTGATCTAGTTGAAGTGTAATGATCATACGTTTGTAATGCATTGTATGTCCACGCAAAAATACTTTGGTTGATTTCCCTCATCAGAAACAATTTACAGATTGGAGTAAAGGGTGAAATAAAAAAAAAAAAATCAAAACCAGAAAAAAAGATAATGTTGATTCGCGGATAAAAACACTCAAAATCACGATGCACACCTATCAAATTTTGCGAGTCGGATTGACCAGCTAACCATCAAGGGCTTGATCCACCTCTGCAGAAAACATGCCGTATGCTACTACAACAAACGGAAACATGAAAAACAAACAGTTGCAGTGTGCAGATAGAAGTGTCTATCAGCACATTATTACAAAACCAAAAAACCCCTTAGTATTTTGTTACTCAGTTTATACATTTGCCTCTATTTTTCTCAGCATAAAATACAAAAAGTCATCACTTTGCTAAAAGACAGACATTTAGGCAAAAGAATTAATGACAATCATCCACCTGCCTAAATATCATAAGATGTCGAAGCCATACATAACCAAATCAGTCATTATTGTCAAATCCTAGTAATAATCCAAACAAATATACACTCATAATAATGTTTACTTATGTATTTAGAAAGAGGATTTGTGTAGAAATCCAACCAAGGGAGAAACAAAAGCTACAAATAGAAGAGCTTCAGTTCCATTTATGTCTGCAAATCCAAATTTTCTAGGCCAACCTTGTATGTCTCCACAAAAGCTTCTGCCACTACTGCTGCTGCTCCCACTCCTCCTGCAGCGTCTCCCGGAGCTTCTGCAACATCTCACTCGACCGCTGCGCCTGCGCCCTCTGCTGCAGCTACAATAAGATTATACTACTAAATTTCAATTGTTGGTTATAGGAAATATGATATGAATCCACATCGGTTCCACATAAAATTATTCTGACCAAGTCATCAACTTACAAAATGACATGACGGAACTGCTTCGAATACTAGATTTATTTTGATAAGTTATTTGTATAGCTTAAATCCTAGTCACATTCATATATACATAAGAATTAGTATTAATTATCCAAGGCTAGATAGATATCTAACCTCATCAAGACTGAAATAGAAGGCATGAACATGAAGATCATAATTTCCATAGCTCTGTTGATCCTCAGCTATCTGCTTCGCTGACTCAACAAGAGACTTGTTACCAAGATCCACTTCAATCAATTCCAGTGTTGGTATTTCTCCTATACATTGTGGAATCTCCCTTAAATTCTCACAATAACCAAGCACTAAGTGCTTCAGCCTAGGAAAGTGATTGCTCTGAGTTATCCAGTGCTGGAGAACTGATTTCTCAATTAGCAAATACCTCAGCTGAGGAAATTCTCCGTCAGTTGTTTCCCACGTTTCACCAAATGGTTGATCTCTTAGCTTAAACACTTGTAGATTAGGCAATGAACCAATAATACTCATATCTTCAAAAGGAAATACACCACCCTGCAAGGTTAACTTTTTAAGTGTCCTTGGCAAAGTAAGTAGGTTATGTGCCATCCAAGGAAAACCGCAAATCCCATATAGTGTCAACTTTTGAAGTTGATGCAGATGCTTGAGAAGGTGAAGTTGATACCTTCCATAAATTTCGTATACAAGTCCCAATCTTTTGACATTTGGAATCATTTCCAAGATCCTTTCAGTCCACACAAGATCTTTTATGCAGGCAAGGGTTTCTATATTTTCTAGAGGAAGGTTTGATCTATCTGGGGGATGAGGTAGGATAAAAGGACCATGGCAAATAAGATTCCTTAATTGACGCATCCTCCAAATCTCTAATGGCAGAGAGATTTTAGATACATGTGAATCAGGTAACCCATATCTTTTCCTTTTATACTTGATTCTAGGATTGTCATTGTGAAAGGTTGAACGCATGTTAGAAGGTGGAAGAATGATTAAGGTTTGAAGATTCACAAGATTAATTATGGCTGAGGAAACATGAGAAGTACAAATTAAAGTAAGATATCTTAAATGAAACAACTCAAATACTTGGGAAGGGAGCTCTTCGGATGCTTTGTTCCCAGCATCCAATATCCTAAGGGCTCTAAAACGTCTTAGAAAGTTTGGCGAGCTAGGGAAACCCTGGATTTCGAAGCATAGCATGGAATGGGCGGTTGGGCACCAAATGTCAGCTATACTGGAAAGCCTCAAACCGATGCGTCGATCATTTATCATGCTTTGTGGAACAACATGATCATGGATAACACAAAGAAACTTCTCATCATGAGCTTTCCTTATGCACAAGTCTCGAACCATATCATGGAGGCTGCAAGACTTGATTTTACCATCACTCTTCTTACTAGTTACAATTACAAGATTTCTCTTGACTAGATCCTCCAAATACTCCTCTGCCTCTTCTTCTATGCTTTTACTGTTTCCACTGTGATGCTTCAAGAAGCCCTCTGCTAACCATAATCTAATAAGCCTTGAAGCACGGATATTTTCATCTTCAGAAAACATTGCCATGAACAGAAAACACGGCCTCAAATGATGAGACAAGTGCTTGTAACTCAAAGATAGTATCCCCTCCAGCTCCTGACCAACAATTGGGTTTACATTTTTGGAAATATCATCCCAAGAAGATGGATCATTGTTAACTTCAGACAAGATTCCAGCAACCAAGACAACAGCAAGGGGTAGTCCTCCACAACTTCTCGCAATCTTTTTCCCAACATCTTCCAATTCAGGTGGACAATCGCTGTTTGCAAACACCCTTTCCTTAAGCAAATCCCAACTTTCAGAACCATTCATGAACCTCATCTCATAAGGAGCACAAGTGGAGTCCGGATAAGCAGCTACATCTGCTAGCCTTGTGGTTATCACGATTCGACTTCCATTATTATCATCCGGTAATATGTTCCTCACATCATCCCAAATCTTTGAGCTCCAAACATCATCCATTACAATCAAATACCTCCTGCCCTTTAACTTTTGGTACACTTTTGTAAAATCATCTGTCTCGTCACTACCCATTTGCTCTTCTTCAAATTCCATATCATATTTATCATTTGAGCACAATCGTTGTTCCATCAAATTTATTGAATCTAGAATACCTAAAAGGACTTTAGACCTACTGTAATCTTGTGATATTGTGGTCCAAACACGAATATCAAAATGATACATGATAACTGAATCGTTGTAAAGAGTTTTAGCCAGAGTGGTCTTACCAATACCACCCATTCCCAGTATGGAGATGACTTCTCGTTTTGATGACATCCCACACAGTCGCTCCTTCACCGCTATCACATCGCCATCTAAACCAACGACCTTACTTTTTCCAGCAAATGCAGCTCTTGATGATGATGATGATGATGATGATGAGACATCAAGAGGAGAGTGAGCAGGTCGATTTTCCATCAGATCTCCAGCCATGAAACCTAATTTTTGAGTCACATTACTCAGCTGGTCTTCAAATTTCCGATCTGATGGCTTAATCCATCTGTTATACGGCAGCTGGGACATATACTGTTCGATAATGTCTTCAGCTTCATGAGCTAAATCCCTCAGCTTGCCCTCCCAACGGCTGGATCTCTCTGAATAATCTTCGAGTAAGGTAAGCAACATGATTGCATAGTCGTGAATGGATCCAAGTTTTTGTTTTGCATCCATAGAGAACTGAGACTTGGCATGCTCTGCATAAAGAGTTGTAGTTTGAGCAAGGGAAGCAAGAGCGGCATAAGCTGCCATTACTGGGCGATGGCCGGAGCTCGATTTGGTATTTTAGAGATGTGAGAGAAGGGGAGGAAAGTGATAGGATTGTGGTTGTGAGTGAGTCACAGAAGACTTTGGTATTAGTGGAAGACTTGCTATTTGTGTAAAATAAAATGCATTCACCTACCGAAAGGAAAGGGATTTCCGTTGGATCGATGGTGGGGTCCACCTCCGTCCGTCGTTGGTACTGATATGGAGAGTGCACGCAAAGTGTTCGGTGAAATGACTGAACAGGATATGACATCTAATATACTACTCCATCCGTTACGGCTAAGATGACACATTGCTTAGCCGGCACGGGATTTTAGAAATTATTGGTTAAAGTGTTTAATTGGAGAGAGAAGGTGGATGTAAGTATTAAAGTAGAGAGATAACGAAAGATGAATATTTTAACAGGAGTGAGAAAAAGTGGCTGAGTATATTAATTGGAGAGAGAAAGTTACCAAAACAAGAAATGTGTCATCTTAGTTGGGACAAACAAAAAAGAAAAACGTATCATCTTAAGCGGGACGGAGGGAGTAGTATATATACGATGCTTATCACTGGCTATTCACAAACAGGTGAGATCAATGAAGCCTTAGATTGTATTCCCTCCATCCGCGAATAAGAGTCCCGTTTTTCCATTTTAGTCCGTTCGCGAATAAGAGTCCCAGTTCACTTTTACCATAAATGGTAATAGGGTCCCACCTTCCACTAACTCATTCCACTCCCATTTCATTTAAAACTAATATATATAAGTGGGATCCCTATTCCACTAACTTTTTTCCACCCACTTTCTTAACATTTCTTAAAATTTGTGTCGCCCATGAATGGGACTCTTACGGACGGAGGGAGTAATTTGTATGCGGAGATTGGGGAGATTGTGAAGATGGAGAAGAAGGCTAATGAGCTCACTGTATGCAGAGTGAGTCATGTGGAAATATTTCGTTGTGTTTAACAGATTTGAAGGCTTGAATAATTATCATTTTAAAGAATGGTTATAAAACTACTTGGGCTTGGGCTTGGGCTTTTGACATTGAGCCATTTTAAACAAGAAGCAAGGCCCTGCAACATGTATTTTAACATTTTCAATTCTTTACCATACATTTTAATCTTCCATGTTTAGAATACAAAAATGTTTCGATTTCTTGTGTGAATATTAGAGCACAACACTCCTCTAATTTAAGTCCTAGCCCTTCAATTTCTTACAATTGGTTTGTCTAATGATTTTGGACAATTTGTATGATATAAAAGCCCATATAACACCAAATTAAACACAGAAAAAAGAATGCAATATTTAAAGGCTCCTAAATCAAACAATAACTCAAGTGATCACATACATGTCATGGTTGTTTGTATGGGTGCTTAAACGGTCCCCCGGTTCTCGGTTAACTAGAATCGGAACCAGAACCGACCGGTTAATTGAGGAATCGGAACCGAAAAAACCGGTTTCGGTATCGGTTCTAACTTTTTAAATAAAATAGGTTCTGGTTCGGAACCGGAACCGATCGGTTCCTAACTGGAAACTAGATTATAATTCTTTTTTATTTTTTATAATTTAATATACTAATAAATTTAATTGAATTAATTTTGAATTAAAATTAAATGATTTGAAACATCGAGTAATTTTTAGATTTAAATAGTGTTAGATTTGCCAGCTCTGTTTTCTGAAGTATATAAAATGTATAAGCTGTGATACTTTGAATCTACAATTATTTCTCCAATCCATTTTTGATGAACTAACTACAATGAGTAGGACATGATAAGTTTGATTTTAATTTCCTAAAGAACTTATACAAATACAATATCATTTCATATGATAGAAATTTAACTTTATAACAAATTTATGTAACAATTCATTTAACATACAATTTTAACCTGTTTGTGAATAATTTATTAGTTGTTCCATTATAAACCAAAAAGTCACAACAAGATCAATTAGTATTGGAAATTCCATTGAATATTTTTTAGCCAAAAAAAGGAAAAATGGAATTCAATTTTAAAACTCAATTTTTTTAAAAAAATTGCTAAAGTTAGAACACCTATTTTTGTGTTAAAAAATTATTAACATAAACTAGTCCGACCTACTACACTTGGCATCACTGTTATCCATATATGAATATTATTGTATTGTTGGTTTGTATTTTTTTTTTGTATTTATTTAAATTTTTAGGTATTATTTATTATATTTCTAGATTTTTGGATTATTACCTTTTTTTAGTATCAAAGACAACTATGAAAAAAAAAATTGAGGACACTAAAGACATTGGATTTACATAATCAATTATTTTCACTATCTAGAAAATATTTGTTGCTCATTTTTCAGCTCGTACTTCTTTTGTTATCTTCATCTTCCATGTTTCTTTTAGAGCACAATAATGTTTCAAAATCCTACAATTTCTTACAATTTGCATTTATTTTTTACTGTTTAATAATCATAGAAAAAAAAATGTGCGATTAGGGTTTAAAAGCCCATTAGGTGTGGAGGCAAACTTGGAACAATGTCCTCAAGTATATGTGAACTTTCTAGACTTGTTATTACATGTAGAAATTTCAAATATCCCTTATTCTTAATTATTATATGGAATAAGAATCTTTACTTACATTATAAATACACGAAAAGGTGAGATTCATAAAATAGAGAAATAAAATCCATTCTCTTTTATATCTCTATTCTTTACAATTTAATTTTCGTTTTCGTATCTGCGATTCTTATTTCCTTAATTATGGGCAAATATGACTACAATAATACTAACATAATAGGAAAAAAATGTAAGGGGGATTTGATTTCAATTCAAATTCTTACTCGAACCATATGTTTTCAAGTTAATTACAATCATATGTATTATATATACACGTTCAACACAAACAATTAATTAGACAATGAAGGAGGCAACACTTTCATTAACTCCCAAAAGAAATTCTTGCAAACTTAAATATTAAAGAAAACTAGTCAGTAAAAGTGGGCATGTTTGATTGGACCTTTCTTTTCCCTTCTTTATTGTTTTATTGTTCTAATTATTTGGTGCCTATGTTACAAATATGATTAGAATAATAATTTTATTTGAAACTCATATTTTTGTTATTACTCCATTATCCTAATTCTATGTATAAATTTCTTCTTTGGCCGTCACTTTATTATTTATTTTTGGTAGGATTTCATTTGATTTTTTATTTTCATATATTTGTATCTATATCACTCTATATGTATAATACTTTGGTAAGAAATAATGAATAAAGAATAAAATTAGAATCTCCTAAACTTTCTATCGGTTTCCTTCCAAAAACGTTATTACAATTTTCCTAAATTACAATAATAAATATCAATACATACATACAATAATCTTTCACCTCTTGTACGAATTCAATTCAGTAGCAGCCGCGGTAAACCTCTTTTTTACTTCCTAAACTTTGTCTTTTTTAAGCTTAAGCTACTAAAATTTTATGTGAATTCAAATTTGATTTTGGTAGCACAAACATCCTATCAAGATTATGTCGGCGAAATTTATAGAATTTGCCATTGTTGTACCCCCTCCGTTCCACAAAAGATGTCATATTTGTGGGATGACACGAGATTTTATGAGGTTTTGTTTTGTGTGTAGATGGAGAGAGAATATATAATTTTTATATTAATGTGAGAGAGAACTTTTTCCAAAAATGGAAATGTGACATCTTTTGTGGAACAAACTAAAAAGGAAAGTGTGACATCTTTTGTTGGACGGAGGGAGTAATAATTTAGTTTAAAGGCCAAAATTGGTCCCGTACATGTGGTCCTTTTACGATTTTTGTTCTAAATTTTATCTTTTGGATTTTTTGGTCTTGAACATTTCAAATTGGATCACAATTGGTCCTGGACTAACTGTTCCGTTAAAAACTAACTGTTAACGGATTTAATCTCAATTTTGATCAAATTACACTTTTAATTCTGATTTTTTAAATTATTGGAATAGTTCGAATTTTCACTTTATTACAAATATAGTAATATACTTTGATTTTTTTGTAGTTTAGATATTTGAAGGTGAATTTTCCATATTCAGTTACCTAAAAGATGTAAACCACTTAAATTGTTTGAAAATTATGACACATGTTAATTAGTGAATAATGAGAATTAATACACATCATATTCTAAATGTAAATTGTAATTATTTTAGTTTGGACTAAAAATCACAATGAAGTCCAAATTCAGATTAATTTTTTAGTTTTCTCATAACAAGGTTTGAGTTTTTAGAATTGATAGGTTTGAGGTAGTTTCTTAAAAAGTTTGGTCAAACAACTAAGCCTAATATATTAGTCGTGGGCTTATTCCTAGGTCTTTAAAAGAAACTTTTTCTAGCCTGGACTGTTTTCATCTCTGTTTCGACTCGTATGGGCTTTTATTTCCTAAAATATTTCAATTATGAATTGTTTCGTAATAATTTCTCATTTTTGTTATAAGGAGCTGTTAAAGTCCACTTCTTTTGGTATTTATCCCCATTGTGCTTTCACATCCAACATAATTTTGCAATAAACTTTATTAAAACAATTAACATAATAGTAAAACGTTACGCAAGTAACAAAGAATCCACCACGCTCAAAGATAGGATCACAATTAAATTATCTGTAAGAATAAATGTTGAACATTTATCTGTATAATGATGTTACATGGAGCTGGTATTTGCAAAAGAAACATGGGGTGACATTATTGGATGAATCATGTGTTTTGCAGGTCCATCAAATAACATCCAAATGAGGCCATAACAGAAAATACAATATGAAGTTGAGGCATGCTTTCTCCTGAAATTAACATATCATATTTTACAGTTGCTTTTCATGGACAATGTTTTTGAGGTCTATAGGGCTCTGTGCTTGTGAGTTTTGTTGGATGCAATAGGAAAACATGAAAAGAAGATCATTTCTTTATTTGTGTTCAGTTTTGCTCCATGTGTTGTGATGTGCCCCCCTTTCCCTCTCCCTCTCTTGTTGTGAAAAATCACTTCTTTTGTTTGATGCAAAAATCAATTTTTTTTTTTTTTTTTTTTTAAATTTCTGGTTTTGTTTACCTCTTCTATAGTCACGTGAGAGATTTAATTCTACTTTCAGCTTTCCTACAAATGAAATGAAATGAGTGAGGATTGGCAATAATATATATTTCTAATTTTAAATAAATACACTAAAATAATTAAGGAATTAATTAGGAGTAAAAAATCATAATTAAAAGTCTAATTTGGTCAAAATTGGGATTAAACCCGTTGACCATTAGGTTTTAACGGAACAGTTAGTCTAGGATCAATTGTGATCCGATTTGAAATATTCAGGACCAAAAAATTCAAAAGATAAAGTTTATGATCAAAATCGCAAAATGATCAAATGTTCAACACCAATTTTGGCTTTTACTCAATAATTTATGTTCCATCCTTTTATCAATTATAATTTACTAGTTCTATTATTTAATTTTAGCTCATTTATAAAAGTAGTCTTCTTTCATTTTTGACAATTAACCCTCACCAATTTTACACTATTTAAAAACTTCATGTTTCACGATATTAATTTACGTGTTAGCTCCCACGTCAGTTTTAGACGATAATTTAAGCGGAAAATTGCAAGAAAGAAGTTAGTCAAATTCTTGTTCTTTTTGCAATTTTGAAAAATTGGTTAAAAATCTTAAAATTTTGATTTATGTTTAATTATTCTATTGTGAAAAAATCTGATCATCTACTTATAATATGTTCGTTCATAACCAAACAATCTAAAAGTAAAAGAAAGCCCAACAATCAAATTATTGGCCCAAAACTTGGCGGTTTCTGGGTTAGGTGGTTTCAATTTCAGAATTTCTGGGTTAGGTGCAGTGAGGGCTCGTTCAAGGCCTCAAGCTCGGGGGCGGAGACTGGTCGGAAGAGGACCGTGCAAGGGGTTTCTGGGTTAGGTGCCGGCCATGCCCCCGCTGGCGCGGGGGCATGGCACTACGTGGTTCGGCCGCTGCCTTCAACATCCAACAATCCATACAATAATAGACAAAAAAAAAAAGTAAATAATCATCCGACTAATACCCCACATTAACATTCTGTTCCAAAGGACAAAATACCTAACAACATACTAATATACTACTGTTAACCCTCCGTTCCATGGAAAATATAAACAAATCCGTACAAACTAATCACAAACCATGTCGTCCTCCGGGTAAGCTGGTGGGGAGGCTGGTCCGGTTGGCGCCAAAGGAGGTCTCGGCATGGACGTACGCTTGGGATGGTTTGCCCCTCAAGCCGTCCTCCGCATAAAATGCAACAATGGTTAGAGAGTCGAATCTGTGAACACAGTGTTTAGTACCCCTGTTCTGTCGCAGGGGCCGGAAATAGACATCCTTCCGTTAAAGTCGACTCCGCTCCTCCGTGGGTTTCTAAAGAGGCTGCGCAGCCGATCGATCGCTACTTCCCACCCAGGAAGACTCCGATTGACATCAAGTAGACACACCTACAACCAAATTAAATCAATAATCACGCAGAAAATGTAAAATTGGTGAGAAAATCGTTCTTACCCAGGATTCTAGAGCGGCAGGAGCAGGAGAAGGAGCAGCTTGTTTAGAGGTAAAACAACCCATGAGAGAAGAGAATGACGCAGAGAAGCGCGAGAAGAAATTATGAGAGGAATCGGCGCTGCACTTTAGGGTTGAGAAGAAACTATGAGAGGAAACGGGCGCTGCAACTTTAGGTTTCGATACATAACCGGCATATGAGTATTACTACCTTAATATCTCTACGTGGTTTCGATACATAACCGGCCTATGAGTATTACTACGTGGTTCGGCCGCTGCCTTCAACATCCAACAATCCATACAATAATAGACAAAAAAAAAGTAAATAATCATCCGACTAATACCCCACATTAACAGTCTGTTCCAAAGGACAAAATACCTAACAACATACTAATATACTAGTGTTAACCCTCAGTTCCATGGAAAATATAAACAAATCCGTACAAACTAATCACAAACCATGTCGTCCTCCGGGTAAGCTGGTGGTAATGCTGGTGGGGAGGCTGGTCCGGTTGGCGCCAAAGGAGGTCTCGGCATGGACGTACGCTTGGGATGGTTTGCCCCTCAAGCCGTCCTCCGCATAAAATGCAACAATGGTTAGAGAGTCGAATCTGTGAACAGTGTTTAGTACCCCTGTTCTGTCGCAGGGGCCGGAAATAGACATCCTTCCGTTAAAGTCGACTCCGCTCCTCCGTGGGTTTCTAAAGAGGCTGAGCAGCCGATCGATCGCTACTTCCCACCCAGGAAGACTCCGATTGACATCAAGTAGACACACCTACAACCAAATTAAATCAATAATCACGCAGAAAATGTAAAATTGGTGAGAAAATCGTTCTTACCCAGGATTCTAGAGCGGCAGGAGCAGGAGAAGGAGCAGCTTGTTTAGAGGTAAAACAACCCATGAGAGAAGAGAATGACGCAGAGAAGCGCGAGAAGAAATTATGAGAGGAATCGGCGCTGCACTTTAGGGTTGAGAAGAAACTATGAGAGGAAACGGGCGCTGCAACTTTAGGTTTCGATACATAACCGGCATATGAGTATTACTACCTTAATATCTCTACGTGGTTTCGATACATAACCGGCCTATGAGTATTACTACGTGGTTCGGCCGCTGCCTACAACATCCAACAATCCATACAATAATAGACAAAAAAAAGTAAATAATCATCCGACTAATACCCCACATTAACAGTCTGTTCCAAAGGACAAAATACCTAACAACATACTAATATACTAGTGTTAACCCTCCGTTCCATGGAAAATATAAACAAATCCGTACAAACTAATCACAAACCATGTCGTCCTCCGGGTAAGCTGGTGGTAATGCTGGTGGGGAGGCTGGTCCGGTTGGCGCCAAAGGAGGTCTCGGCATGGACGTACGCTTGGGATGGTTTGCCCCTCAAGCCGTCCTCCGCATAAAATGCAACAATGGTTAGAGAGTCGAATCTGTGAACAGTGTTTAGTACCCCTGTTCTGTCGCAGGGGCCGGAAATAGACATCCTTCCGTTAAAGTCGACTCCGCTCCTCCGTGGGTTTCTAAAGAGGCTGCGCAGCCGATCGATCGCTACTTCCCACCCAGGAAGACTCCGATTGACATCAAGTAGACACACCTACAACCAAATTAAATCAATAATCACGCAGAAAATGTAAAATTGGTGAGAAAATCATTCTTACCCAGGATTCTAGAGCGGCAGGAGCAGGAGAAGGAGCAGCTTGTTTAGAGGTAAAACAACCCATGAGAGAAGAGAATGACGCAGAGAAGCGCGAGAAGAAATTATGAGAGGAATCGGCGCTGCACTTTAGGGTTGAGAAGAAACTATGAGAGGAAACGGGCGCTGCAACTTTAGGTTTCGATACATAACCGGCATATGAGTATTACTACCTTAATATCTCTACGTGGTTTCGATACATAACCGGCCTATGAGTATTACTACGTGGTTCGGCCGCCGCCTTCAACATCCAACAATCCATACAATAATAGACAAAAAAAAAGTAAATAATCATCCGACTAATACCCCACATTAACAGTCTGTTCCAAAGGACAAAATACCTAACAACATACTAATATACTAGTGTTAACCCTCAGTTCCATGGAAAATATAAACAAATCCGTACAAACTAATCACAAACCATGTCGTCCTCCGGGTAAGCTGGTGGTAATGCTGGTGGGGAGGCTGGTCCGGTTGGCGCCAAAGGAGGTCTCGGCATGGACGTACGCTTGGGATGGTTTGCCCCTCAAGCCGTCCTCCGCATAAAATGCAACAATGGTTAGAGAGTCGAATCTGTGAACAGTGTTTAGTACCCCTGTTCTGTCGCAGGGGCCGGAAATAGACATCCTTCCGTTAAAGTCGACTCCGCTCCTCCGTGGGTTTCTAAAGAGGCTGCGCAGCCGATCGATCGCTACTTCCCACCCAGGAAGACTCCGATTGACATCAAGTAGACACACCTACAACCAAATTAAATCAATAATCACGCAGAAAATGTAAAATTGGTGAGAAAATCATTCTTACCCAGGATTCTAGAGCGGCAGGAGCAGGAGAAGGAGCAGCTTGTTTAGAGGTAAAACAACCCATGAGAGAAGAGAATGACGCAGAGAAGCGCGAGAAGAAATTATGAGAGGAATCGGCGCTGCACTTTAGGGTTGAGAAGAAACTATGAGAGGAAACGGGCGCTGCAACTTTAGGTTTCGATACATAACCGGCATATGAGTATTACTACCTTAATATCTCTACGTGGTTTCGATACATAACCGGCCTATGAGTATTACTACGTGGTTCGGCCGCCGCCTTCAACATCCAACAATCCATACAATAATAGACAAAAAAAAAGTAAATAATCATCCGACTAATACCCCACATTAACAGTCTGTTCCAAAGGACAAAATACCTAACAACATACTAATATACTAGTGTTAACCCTCAGTTCCATGGAAAATATAAACAAATCCGTACAAACTAATCACAAACCATGTCGTCCTCCGGGTAAGCTGGTGGTAATGCTGGTGGGGAGGCTGGTCCGGTTGGCGCCAAAGGAGGTCTCGGCATGGACGTACGCTTGGGATGGTTTGCCCCTCAAGCCGTCCTCCGCATAAAATGCAACAATGGTTAGAGAGTCGAATCTGTGAACAGTGTTTAGTACCCCTGTTCTGTCGCAGGGGCCGGAAATAGACATCCTTCCGTTAAAGTCGACTCCGCTCCTCCGTGGGTTTCTAAAGAGGCTGCGCAGCCGATCGATCGCTACTTCCCACCCAGGAAGACTCCGATTGACATCAAGTAGACACACCTACAACCAAATTAAATCAATAATCACGCAGAAAATGTAAAATTGGTGAGAAAATCATTCTTACCCAGGATTCTAGAGCGGCAGGAGCAGGAGAAGGAGCAGCTTGTTTAGAGGTAAAACAACCCATGAGAGAAGAGAATGACGCAGAGAAGCGCGAGAAGAAATTATGAGAGGAATCGGCGCTGCACTTTAGGGTTGAGAAGAAACTATGAGAGGAAACGGGCGCTGCAACTTTAGGTTTCCATACATAACCGGCATATGAGTATTACTACCTTAATATCTCTACGTGGTTTCGATACATAACCGGCCTATGAGTATTACTACGTGGTTCGGCCGCTGCCTTCAACATCCAACAATCCATACAATAATAGACAAAAAAAAAGTAAATAATCATCCGACTAATACCCCACATTAACAGTCTGTTCCAAAGGACAAAATACCTAACAACATACTAATATACTAGTGTTAACCCTCCGTTCCATGGAAAATATAAACAAATCCGTACAAACTAATCACAAACCATGTCGTCCTCCGGGTAAGCTGGTGGTAATGCTGGTGGGGAGGCTGGTCCGGTTGGCGCCAAAGGAGGTCTCGGCATGGACGTACGCTTGGGATGGTTTGCCCCTCAAGCCGTCCTCCGCATAAAATGCAACAATGGTTAGAGAGTCGAATCTGTGAACAGTGTTTAGTACCCCTGTTCTGTCGCAGGGGCCGGAAATAGACATCCTTCCGTTAAAGTCGACTCCGCTCCTCCGTGGGTTTCTAAAGAGGCTGCGCAGCCGATCGATCGCTACTTCCCACCCAGGAAGACACCGATTGACATCAAGTAGACACACCTACAACCAAATTAAATCAATAATCACGCAGAAAATGTAAAATTGGTGAGAAAATCATTCTTACCCAGGAATCTAGAGCGGCAGGAGCAGGAGCAGGAGCATGAGCAGCTTGTTTAGAGGTAAAACAACCCATGAGAGAAGAGAATGACGCAGAGAAGCGCGAGAAGAAATTATGAGAGGAATCGGCGCTGCACTTTAGGGTTGAGAAGAAACTATGAGAGGAAACGGGCGCTGCAACTTTAGGTTTCGATACATAACCGGCCTATGAGTATTACTACCTTAATATCTCTACGTGGTTTCGATACATAACCGGCCTATGAGTATTACTACGTGGTTCGGCCGCTGCCTTCAACATCCAACAATCCATACAATAATAGACAAAAAAAAAGTAAATAATCATCCGACTAATACCCCACATTAACAGTCTGTTCCAAAGGACAAAATACCTAACAACATACTAATATACTAGTGTTAACCCTCCGTACCATGGAAAATATAAACAAATCCGTACAAACTAATCACAAACCATGTCGTCCTCCGGGTAAGCTGGTGGTAATGCTAGTGGGGAGGCTGGTCCGGTTGGCGCCAAAGGAGGTCTCGGCATGGACGTACGCTTGGGATGGTTTGCCCCTCAAGCCGTCCTCCGCATAAAATGCAACAATGGTTAGAGAGTCGAATCTGTGAACAGTGTTTAGTACCCCTGTTCTGTCGCAGGGGCCGGAAATAGACATCCTTCCGTTAAAGTCGACTCCGCTCCTCCGTGGGTTTCTAAAGAGGCTGCGCAGCCGATCGATCGCTACTTCCCACCCAGGAAGACTCCGATTGACATCAAGTAGACACACCTACAACCAAATTAAATCAATAATCACGCAGAAAATGTAAAATTGGTGAGAAAATCGTTCTTACCCAGGATTCTAGAGCGGCAGGAGCAGGAGAAGGAGCAGCTTGTTTAGAGGTAAAACAACCCATGAGAGAAGAGAATGACGCAGAGAAGCGCGAGAAGAAATTATGAGAGGAATCGGCGCTGCACTTTAGGGTTGAGAAGAAACTATGAGAGGAAACGGGCGCTGCAACTTTAGGTTTCGATACATAACCGGCATATGAGTATTACTACCTTAATATCTATACGTGGTTTCGATACATAACCGGCCTATGAGTATTACTACGTGGTTCGGCCGCTGCCTACAACATCCAACAATCCATACAATAATAGACAAAAAAAAAGTAAATAATCATCCGACTAATACCCCACATTAACAGTCTGTTCCAAAGGACAAAATACCTAACAACATACTAATATACTAGTGTTAACCCTCCGTTCCATGGAAAATATAAACAAATCCGTACAAACTAATCACAAACCATGTCGTCCTCCGGGTAAGCTGGTGGTAATGCTGGTGGGGAGGCTGGTCCGGTTGGCGCCAAAGGAGGTCTCGGCATGGACGTACGCTTGGGATGGTTTGCCCCTCAAGCCGTCCTCCGCATAAAATGCAACAATGGTTAGAGAGTCGAATCTGTGAACAGTGTTTAGTACCCCTGTTCTGTCGCAGGGGCCGGAAATAGACATCCTTCCGTTAAAGTCGACTCCGCTCCTCCGTGGGTTTCTAAAGAGGCTGCGCAGCCGATCGATCGCTACTTCCCACCCAGGAAGACTCCGATTGACATCAAGTAGACACACCTACAACCAAATTAAATCAATAATCACGCAGAAAATGTAAAATTGGTGAGAAAATCATTCTTACCCAGGATTCTAGAGCGGCAGGAGCAGGAGAAGGAGCAGCTTGTTTAGAGGTAAAACAACCCATGAGAGAAGAGAATGACGCAGAGAAGCGCGAGAAGAAATTATGAGAGGAATCGGCGCTGCACTTTAGGGTTGAGAAGAAACTATGAGAGGAAACGGGCGCTGCAACTTTAGGTTTCCATACATAACCGGCATATGAGTATTACTACCTTAATATCTCTACGTGGTTTCGATACATAACCGGCCTATGAGTATTACTACGTGGTTCGGCCGCTGCCTTCAACATCCAACAATCCATACAATAATAGACAAAAAAAAAGTAAATAATCATCCGACTAATACCCCACATTAACAGTCTGTTCCAAAGGACAAAATACCTAACAACATACTAATATACTAGTGTTAACCCTCCGTTCCATGGAAAATATAAACAAATCCGTACAAACTAATCACAAACCATGTCGTCCTCCGGGTAAGCTGGTGGTAATGCTGGTGGGGAGGCTGGTCCGGTTGGCGCCAAAGGAGGTCTCGGCATGGACGTACGCTTGGGATGGTTTGCCCCTCAAGCCGTCCTCCGCATAAAATGCAACAATGGTTAGAGAGTCGAATCTGTGAACAGTGTTTAGTACCCCTGTTCTGTCGCAGGGGCCGGAAATAGACATCCTTCCGTTAAAGTCGACTCCGCTCCTCCGTGGGTTTCTAAAGAGGCTGCGCAGCCGATCGATCGCTACTTCCCACCCAGGAAGACACCGATTGACATCAAGTAGACACACCTACAACCAAATTAAATCAATAATCACGCAGAAAATGTAAAATTGGTGAGAAAATCATTCTTACCCAGGAATCTAGAGCGGCAGGAGCAGGAGCAGGAGCATGAGCAGCTTGTTTAGAGGTAAAACAACCCATGAGAGAAGAGAATGACGCAGAGAAGCGCGAGAAGAAATTATGAGAGGAATCGGCGCTGCACTTTAGGGTTGAGAAGAAACTATGAGAGGAAACGGGCGCTGCAACTTTAGGTTTCGATACATAACCGGCCTATGAGTATTACTACCTTAATATCTCTACGTGGTTTCGATACATAACCGGCCTATGAGTATTACTACGTGGTTCGGCCGCTGCCTTCAACATCCAACAATCCATACAATAATAGACAAAAAAAAAGTAAATAATCATCCGACTAATACCCCACATTAACAGTCTGTTCCAAAGGACAAAATACCTAACAACATACTAATATACTAGTGTTAACCCTCCGTACCATGGAAAATATAAACAAATCCGTACAAACTAATCACAAACCATGTCGTCCTCCGGGTAAGCTGGTGGTAATGCTAGTGGGGAGGCTGGTCCGGTTGGCGCCAAAGGAGGTCTCGGCATGGACGTACGCTTGGGATGGTTTGCCCCTCAAGCCGTCCTCCGCATAAAATGCAACAATGGTTAGAGAGTCGAATCTGTGAACAGTGTTTAGTACCCCTGTTCTGTCGCAGGGGCCGGAAATAGACATCCTTCCGTTAAAGTCGACTCCGCTCCTCCGTGGGTTTCTAAAGAGGCTGCGCAGCCGATCGATCGCTACTTCCCACCCAGGAAGACTCCGATTGACATCAAGTAGACACACCTACAACCAAATTAAATCAATAATCACGCAGAAAATGTAAAATTGGTGAGAAAATCGTTCTTACCCAGGATTCTAGAGCGGCAGGAGCAGGAGAAGGAGCAGCTTGTTTAGAGGTAAAACAACCCATGAGAGAAGAGAATGACGCAGAGAAGCGCGAGAAGAAATTATGAGAGGAATCGGCGCTGCACTTTAGGGTTGAGAAGAAACTATGAGAGGAAACGGGCGCTGCAACTTTAGGTTTCGATACATAACCGGCATATGAGTATTACTACCTTAATATCTATACGTGGTTTCGATACATAACCGGCCTATGAGTATTACTACGTGGTTCGGCCGCTGCCTACAACATCCAACAATCCATACAATAATAGACAAAAAAAAAGTAAATAATCATCCGACTAATACCCCACATTAACAGTCTGTTCCAAAGGACAAAATACCTAACAACATACTAATATACTAGTGTTAACCCTCCGTTCCATGGAAAATATAAACAAATCCGTACAAACTAATCACAAACCATGTCGTCCTCCGGGTAAGCTGGTGGTAATGCTGGTGGGGAGGCTGGTCCGGTTGGCGCCAAAGGAGGTCTCGGCATGGACGTACGCTTGGGATGGTTTGCCCCTCAAGCCGTCCTCCGCATAAAATGCAACAATGGTTAGAGAGTCGAATCTGTGAACAGTGTTTAGTACCCCTGTTCTGTCGCAGGGGCCGGAAATAGACATCCTTCCGTTAAAGTCGACTCCGCTCCTCCGTGGGTTTCTAAAGAGGCTGAGCAGCCGATCGATCGCTACTTCCCACCCAGGAAGACACCGATTGACATCAAGTAGACACACCTACAACCAAATTAAATCAATAATCACGCAGAAAATGTAAAATTGGTGAGAAAATCATTCTTACCCAGGATTCTAGAGCGGCAGGAGCAGGAGCATGAGCAGCTTGTTTAGAGGTAAAACAACCCATGAGAGAAGAGAATGACGCAGAGAAGCGCGAGAAGAAATTATGAGAGGAATCGGCGCTGCACTTTAGGGTTGAGAAGAAACTATGAGAGGAAACGGGCGCTGCAACTTTAGGTTTCGATACATAACCGGCCTATGAGTATTACTACCTTAATATCTCTACGTGGTTTCGATACATAACCGGCCTATGAGTATTACTACGTGGTTCGGCCGCTGCCTTCAATATCCAACAATCCATACAATAATAGACAAAAAAAAAGTAAATAATCATCCGACTAATACCCCACATTAACAGTCTGTTCCAAAGGACAAAATACCTAACAACATACTAATATACTAGTGTTAACCCTCCGTTCCATGGAAAATATAAACAAATCCGTACAAACTAATCACAAACCATGTCGTCCTCCGGGTAAGCTGGTGGTAATGCTGGTGGGGAGGCTGGTCCGGTTGGCGCCAAAGGAGGTCTCGGCATGGACGTACGCTTGGGATGGTTTGCCCCTCAAGCCGTCCTCCGCATAAAATGCAACAATGGTTAGAGAGTCGAATCTGTGAACAGTGTTTAGTACCCCTGTTCTGTCGCAGGGGCCGGAAATAGACATCCTTCCGTTAAAGTCGACTCCGCTCCTCCGTGGGTTTCTAAAGAGGCTGCGCAGCCGATCGATCGCTACTTCCCACCCAGGAAGACTCCGATTGACATCAAGTAGACACACCTACAACCAAATTAAATCAATAATCACGCAGAAAATGTAAAATTGGTGAGAAAATCGTTCTTACCCAGGATTCTAGAGCGGCAGGAGCAGGAGAAGGAGCAGCTTGTTTAGAGGTAAAACAACCCATGAGAGAAGAGAATGACGCAGAGAAGCGCGAGAAGAAATTATGAGAGGAATCGGCGCTGCACTTTAGGGTTGAGAAGAAACTATGAGAGGAAACGGGCGCTGCAACTTTAGGTTTCGATACATAACCGGCATATGAGTATTACTACCTTAATATCTATACGTGGTTTCGATACATAACCGGCCTATGAGTATTACTACGTGGTTCGGCCTCTGCCTACAACATCCAACAATCCATACAATAATAGACAAAAAAAAAGTAAATAATCATCCGACTAATACCCCACATTAACAGTCTGTTCCAAAGGACAAAATACCTAACAACATACTAATATACTAGTGTTAACCCTCCGTTCCATGGAAAATATAAACAAATCCGTACAAACTAATCACAAACCATGTCGTCCTCCGGGTAAGCTGGTGGTAATGCTGGTGGGGAGGCTGGTCCGGTTGGCGCCAAAGGAGGTCTTGGCATGGACGTACGCTTGGGATGGTTTGCCCCTCAAGCCGTCCTCCGCATAAAATGCAACAATGGTTAGAGAGTCGAATCTGTGAACAGTGTTTAGTACCCCTGTTCTGTCGCAGGGGCCGGAAATAGACATCCTTCCGTTAAAGTCGACTCCGCTCCTCCGTGGGTTTCTAAAGAGGCTGAGCAGCCGATCGATCGCTACTTCCCACCCAGGAAGACACCGATTGACATCAAGTAGACACACCTACAACCAAATTAAATCAATAATCACGCAGAAAATGTAAAATTGGTGAGAAAATCATTCTTACCCAGGATTCTAGAGCGGCAGGAGCAGGAGCATGAGCAGCTTGTTTAGAGGTAAAACAACCCATGAGAGAAGAGAATGACGCAGAGAAGCGCGAGAAGAAATTATGAGAGGAATCGGCGCTGCACTTTAGGGTTGAGAAGAAACTATGAGAGGAAACGGGCGCTGCAACTTTAGGTTTCGATACATAACCGGCCTATGAGTATTACTACCTTAATATCTCTACGTGGTTTCGATACATAACCGGCCTATGAGTATTACTACGTGGTTCGGCCGCTGCCTTCAACATCCAACAATCCATACAATAATAGACAAAAAAAAAGTAAATAATCATCCGACTAATACCCCACATTAATAGTCTGTTCCAAAGGACAAAATACCTAACAACATACTAATATACTAGTGTTAACCCTCCGTTCCATGGAAAATATAAACAAATCCGTACAAACTAATCACAAACCATGTCGTCCTCCGGGTAAGCTGGTGGTAATGCTGGTGGGGAGGCTGGTCCGGTTGGCGCCAAAGGAGGTCTCGGCATGGACGTACGCTTGGGATGGTTTGCCCCTCAAGCCGTCCTCCGCATAAAATGCAACAATGGTTAGAGAGTCGAATCTGTGAACAGTGTTTAGTACCCCTGTTCTGTCGCAGGGGCCGGTAATAGACATCCTTCCGTTAAAGTCGACTCCGCTCCTCCGTGGGTTTCTAAAGAGGCTGCGCAGCCGATCGATCGCTACTTCCCACCCAGGAAGACTCCGATTGACATCAAGTAGACACACCTACAACCAAATTAAATCAATAATCACGCAGAAAATGTAAAATTGGTGGGAAAATCGTTCTTACCCAGGATTCTAGAGCGGCAAGAGCAGGAGAAGGAGCAGCTTGTTTAGAGGTAAAACAACCCATGAGAGAAGAGAATGACGCAGAGAAGCGCGAGAAGAAATTATGAGAGGAATCGGCGCTGCACTTTAGGGTTGAGAAGAAACTATGAGAGGAAACGGGCGCTGCAACTTTAGGTTTCGATACATAACCGGCATATGAGTATTACTACCTTAATATCTATACGTGGTTTCGATACATAACCGGCCTATGAGTATTACTACGTGGTTCGGCCGCTGCCTACAACATCCAACAATCCATACAATAATAGACAAAAAAAAAGTAAATAATCATCCGACTAATACCCCACATTAACAGTCTGTTCCAAAGGACAAAATACCTAACAACATACTAATATACTAGTGTTAACCCTCCGTTCCATGGAAAATATAAACAAATCAGTACAAACTAATCACAAACCATGTCGTCCTCCGGGTAAGCTGGTGGTAATGTGGGTGGGGAGGCTGGTCCGGTTGGCGCCAAAGGAGGTCTCGGCATGGACGTACGCTTGGGATGGTTTGCCCCTCAAGCCGTCCTCCGCATAAAATGCAACAATGGTTAGAGAGTCGAATCTGTGAACAGTGTTTAGTACCCCTGTTCTGTCGCAGGGGCCGGAAATAGACATCCTTCCGTTAAAGTCGACTCCGCTCCTCCGTGGGTTTCTAAAGAGGCTGCGCAGCCGATCGATCGCTACTTCCCACCCAGGAAGACACCGATTGACATCAAGTAGACACACCTACAACCAAATTAAATCAATAATCACGCAGAAAATGTAAAATTGGTGAGAAAATCATTCTTACCCAGGATTCTAGAGCGGCAGGAGCAGGAGCAGGAGCATGAGCAGCTTGTTTAGAGGTAAAACAACCCATGAGAGAAGAGAATGACGCAGAGAAGCGCGAGAAGAAATTATGAGAGGAATCGGCGCTGCACTTTAGGGTTGAGAAGAAACTATGAGAGGAAACGGGCGCTGCAACTTTAGGTTTCGATACATAACCGGCCTATGAGTATTACTACCTTAATATCTCTACGTGGTTTCGATACATAACCGGCCTATGAGTATTACTACGTGGTTCGGCCGCTGCCTTCAACATCCAACAATCCATACAATAATAGACAAAAAAAAAGTAAATAATCATCCGACTAATACCCCACATTAACAGTCTGTTCCAAAGGACAAAATACCTAACAACATACTAATATACTAGTGTTAACCCTCAGTTCCATGGAAAATATAAACAAATCCGTACAAACTAATCACAAACCATGTCGTCCTCCGGGTAAGCTGGTGGTAATGCTGGTGGGGAGGCTGGTCCGGTTGGCGCCAAAGGAGGTCTCGGCATGGACGTACGCTTGGGATGGTTTGCCCCTCAAGCCGTCCTCCGCATAAAATGCAACAATGGTTAGAGAGTCGAATCTGTGAACAGTGTTTAGTACCCCTGTTCTGTCGCAGGGGCCGGAAATAGACATCCTTCCGTTAAAGTCGACTCCGCTCCTCCGTGGGTTTCTAAAGAGGCTGCGCAGCCGATCGATCGCTACTTCCCACCCAGGAAGACACCGATTGACATCAAGTAGACACACCTACAACCAAATTAAATCAATAATCACGCAGAAAATGTAAAATTGGTGAGAAAATCGTTCTTACCCAGGATTCTAGAGCGGCAGGAGCAGGAGCAGGAGAAGGAGCAGCTTGTTTAGAGGTAAAACAACCCATGAGAGAAGAGAATGACGCAGAGAAGCGCGAGAAGAAATTATGAGAGGAATCGGCGCTGCACTTTAGGGTTGAGAAGAAACTATGAGAGGAAACGGGCGCTGCAACTTTAGGTTTCGATACATAACCGGCCTATGAGTATTACTACCTTAATATCTCTACGTGGTTTCGATACATAACCGGCCTATGAGTATTACTACGTGGTTCGGCCGCTGCCTTCAACATCCAACAATCCATACAATAATAGACAAAAAAAAAGTAAATAATCATCCGACTAATACCCCACATTAATAGTCTGTTCCAAAGGACAAAATACCTAACAACATACTAATATACTAGTGTTAACCCTCCGTTCCATGGAAAATATAAACAAATCCGTACAAACTAATCACAAACCATGTCGTCCTCCGGGTAAGCTGGTGGTAATGCTGGTGGGGAGGCTGGTCCGGTTGGCGCCAAAGGAGGTCTCGGCATGGACGTACGCTTGGGATGGTTTGCCCCTCAAGCCGTCCTCCGCATAAAATGCAACAATGGTTAGAGAGTCGAATCTGTGAACAGTGTTTAGTACCCCTGTTCTGTCGCAGGGGCCGGAAATAGACATCCTTCCGTTAAAGTCGACTCCGCTCCTCCGTGGGTTTCTAAAGAGGCTGCGCAGCCGATCGATCGCTACTTCCCACCCAGGAAGACACCGATTGACATCAAGTAGACACACCTACAACCAAATTAAATCAATAATCACGCAGAAAATGTAAAATTGGTGAGAAAATCATTCTTACCCAGGATTCTAGAGCGACAGGAGCAGGAGCAGGAGCATGAGCAGCTTGTTTAGAGGTAAAACAACCCATGAGAGAAGAGAATGACGCAGAGAAGCGCGAGAAGAAATTATGAGAGGAATCGGCGCTGCACTTTAGGGTTGAGAAGAAACTATGAGAGGAAACGGGCGCTGCAACTTTAGGTTTCGATACATAACCGGCCTATGAGTATTACTACCTTAATATCTCTACGTGGTTTCGATACATAACCGGCCTATGAGTATTACTACGTGGTTCGGCCGCTGCCTTCAACATCCAACAATCCATACAATAATAGACAAAAAAAAAGTAAATAATCATCCGACTAATACCCCACATTAACAGTCTGTTCCAAAGGACAAAATACCTAACAACATACTAATATACTAGTGTTAACCCTCCGTACCATGGAAAATATAAACAAATCCGTACAAACTAATCACAAACCATGTCGTCCTCCGGGTAAGCTGGTGGTAATGCTAGTGGGGAGGCTGGTCCGGTTGGCGCCAAAGGAGGTCTCGGCATGGACGTACGCTTGGGATGGTTTGCCCCTCAAGCCGTCCTCCGCATAAAATGCAACAATGGTTAGAGAGTCGAATCTGTGAACAGTGTTTAGTACCCCTGTTCTGTCGCAGGGGCCGGAAATAGACATCCTTCCGTTAAAGTCGACTCCGCTCCTCCGTGGGTTTCTAAAGAGGCTGCGCAGCCGATCGATCGCTGCTTCCCACCCAGGAAGACTCCGATTGACATCAAGTAGACACACCTACAACCAAATTAAATCAATAATCACGCAGAAAATGTAAAATTGGTGAGAAAATCGTTCTTACCCAGGATTCTAGAGCGGCAGGAGCAGGAGAAGGAGCAGCTTGTTTAGAGGTAAAACAACCCATGAGAGAAGAGAATGACGCAGAGAAGCGCGAGAAGAAATTATGAGAGGAATCGGCGCTGCACTTTAGGGTTGAGAAGAAACTATGAGAGGAAACGGGCGCTGCAACTTTAGGTTTCGATACATAACCGGCATATGAGTATTACTACCTTAATATCTATACGTGGTTTCGATACATAACCGGCCTATGAGTATTACTACGTGGTTCGGCCGCTGCCTACAACATCCAACAATCCATACAATAATAGACAAAAAAAAAGTAAATAATCATCCGACTAATACCCCACATTAACAGTCTGTTCCAAAGGACAAAATACCTAACAACATACTAATATACTAGTGTTAACCCTCCGTTCCATGGAAAATATAAACAAATCCGTACAAACTAATCACAAACCATGTCGTCCTCCGGGTAAGCTGGTGGTAATGCTGGTGGGGAGGCTGGTCCGGTTGGCGCCAAAGGAGGTCTCGGCATGGACGTACGCTTGGGATGGTTTGCCCCTCAAGCCGTCCTCCGCATAAAATGCAACAATGGTTAGAGAGTCGAATCTGTGAACAGTGTTTAGTACCCCTGTTCTGTCGCAGGGGCCGGAAATAGACATCCTTCCGTTAAAGTCGACTCCGCTCCTCCGTGGGTTTCTAAAGAGGCTGCGCAGCCGATCGATCGCTGCTTCCCACCCAGGAAGACTCCGATTGACATCAAGTAGACACACCTACAACCAAATTAAATCAATAATCACGCAGAAAATGTAAAATTGGTGAGAAAATCGTTCTTACCCAGGATTCTAGAGCGGCAGGAGCAGGAGAAGGAGCAGCTTGTTTAGAGGTAAAACAACCCATGAGAGAAGAGAATGACGCAGAGAAGCGCGAGAAGAAATTATGAGAGGAATCGGCGCTGCACTTTAGGGTTGAGAAGAAACTATGAGAGGAAACGGGCGCTGCAACTTTAGGTTTCGATACATAACCGGCATATGAGTATTACTACCTTAATATCTATACGTGGTTTCGATACATAACCGGCCTATGAGTATTACTACGTGGTTCGGCCGCTGCCTACAACATCCAACAATCCATACAATAATAGACAAAAAAAAAGTAAATAATCATCCGACTAATACCCCACATTAACAGTCTGTTCCAAAGGACAAAATACCTAACAACATACTAATATACTAGTGTTAACCCTCCGTTCCATGGAAAATATAAACAAATCCGTACAAACTAATCACAAACCATGTCGTCCTCCGGGTAAGCTGGTGGTAATGCTGGTGGGGAGGCTGGTCCGGTTGGCGCCAAAGGAGGTCTCGGCATGGACGTACGCTTGGGATGGTTTGCCCCTCAAGCCGTCCTCCGCATAAAATGCAACAATGGTTAGAGAGTCGAATCTGTGAACAGTGTTTAGTACCCCTGTTCTGTCGCAGGGGCCGGAAATAGACATCCTTCCGTTAAAGTCGACTCCGCTCCTCCGTGGGTTTCTAAAGAGGCTGCGCAGCCGATCGATCGCTGCTTCCCACCCAGGAAGACTCCGATTGACATCAAGTAGACACACCTACAACCAAATTAAATCAATAATCACGCAGAAAATGTAAAATTGGTGAGAAAATCGTTCTTACCCAGGATTCTAGAGCGGCAGGAGCAGGAGAAGGAGCAGCTTGTTTAGAGGTAAAACAACCCATGAGAGAAGAGAATGACGCAGAGAAGCGCGAGAAGAAATTATGAGAGGAATCGGCGCTGCACTTTAGGGTTGAGAAGAAACTATGAGAGGAAACGGGCGCTGCAACTTTAGGTTTCGATACATAACCGGCATATGAGTATTACTACCTTAATATCTCTACGTGGTTTCGATACATAACCGGCCTATGAGTATTACTACATGGTTCGGCCGCTGCCTACAACATCCAACAATCCATACAATAATAGACAAAAAAAAGTAAATAATCATCCGACTAATACCCCACATTAACAGTCTGTTCCAAAGGACAAAATACCTAACAACATACTAATATACTAGTGTTAACCCTCCGTTCCATGGAAAATATAAACGAATCCGTACAAACTAATCACAAACCATGTCGTCCTCCGGGTAAGCTGGTGGTAATGCTGGTGGGGAGGCTGGTCCGGTTGGCGCCAAAGGAGGTCTCGGCATGGACGTACGCTTGGGATGGTTTGCCCCTCAAGCCGTCCTCCGCATAAAATGCAACAATGGTTAGAGAGTCGAATCTGTGAACAGTGTTTAGTACCCCTGTTCTGTCGCAGGGGCCGGAAATAGACATCCTTCCGTTAAAGTCGACTCCGCTCCTCCGTGGGTTTCTAAAGAGGCTGCGCAGCCGATCGTTCGCTACTTCCCACCCAGGAAGACTCCGATTGACATCAAGTAGACACACCTACAACCAAATTAAATCAATAATCACGCAGAAAATGTAAAATTGGTGAGAAAATCATTCTTACCCAGGATTCTAAAGCGGCAGGAGCAGGAGCAGGAGCATGAGCAGCTTGTTTAGAGGTAAAACAACCCATGAGAGAAGAGAATGACGCAGAGAAGCGCGAGAAGAAATTATGAGAGGAATCGGCGCTGCACTTTAGGGTTGAGAAGAAACTATGAGAGGAAACGGGCGCTGCAACTTTAGGTTTCGATACATAACCGGCATATGAGTATTACTACCTTAATATCTATACGTGGTTTCGATACATAACCGGCCTATGAGTATTACTACGTGGTTCGGCCGCTGCCTACAACATCCAACAATCCATACAATAATAGACAAAAAAAAAGTAAATAATCATCCGACTAATACCCCACATTAACAGTCTGTTCCAAAGGACAAAATACCTAACAACATACTAATATACTAGTGTTAACCCTCCGTTCCATGGAAAATATAAACAAATCCGTACAAACTAATCACAAACCATGTCGTCCTCCGGGTAAGCTGGTGGTAATGCTGGTGGGGAGGCTGGTCCGGTTGGCGCCAAAGGAGGTCTCGGCATGGACGTACGCTTGGGATGGTTTGCCCCTCAAGCCGTCCTCCGCATAAAATGCAACAATGGTTAGAGAGTCGAATCTGTGAACAGTGTTTAGTACCCCTGTTCTGTCGCAGGGGCCGGAAATAGACATCCTTCCGTTAAAGTCGACTCCGCTCCTCCGTGGGTTTCTAAAGAGGCTGCGCAGCCGATCGATCGCTACTTCCCACCCAGGAAGACTCCGATTGACATCAAGTAGACACACCTACAACCAAATTAAATCAATAATCACGCAGAAAATGTAAAATTGGTGAGAAAATCGTTCTTACCAAGGATTCTAGAGCGGCAGGAGCAGGAGCAGGAGAAGGAGCAGCTTGTTTAGAGGTAAAACAACCCATGAGAGAAGAGAATGACGCAGAGAAGCGCGAGAAGAAATTATGAGAGGAATCGGCGCTGCACTTTAGGGTTGAGAAGAAACTATGAGAGGAAACGGGCGCTGCAACTTTAGGTTTCGATACATAACCGGCATATGAGTATTACTACCTTAATATCTATACGTGGTTTCGATACATAACCGGCCTATGAGTATTACTACGTGGTTCGGCCGCTGCCTACAACATCCAACAATCCATACAATAATAGACAAAAAAAAGGTAAATAATCATCCGACTAATACCCCACATTAACAGTCTGTTCCAAAGGGCAAAATACCTAACAACATACTAATATACTAGTGTTAACCCTCCGTTCCATGGAAAATATAAACAAATCCGTACAAACTAATCACAAACCATGTCGTCCTCCGGGTAAGCTGGTGGTAATGCTGGTGGGGAGGCTGGTCCGGTTGGCGCCAAAGGAGGTCTCGGCATGGACGTACGCTTGGGATGGTTTGCCCCTCAAGCCGTCCTCCGCATAAAATGCAACAATGGTTAGAGAGTCGAATCTGTGAACAGTGTTTAGTACCCCTGTTCTGTCGCAGGGGCCGGAAATAGACATCCTTCCGTTAAAGTCGACTCCGCTCCTCTGTGGGTTTCTAAAGAGGCTGAGCAGCCGATCGATCGCTACTTCCCACCCAGGAAGACACCGATTGACATCAAGTAGACACACCTACAACCAAATTAAATCAATAATCACGCAGAAAATGTAAAATTGGTGAGAAAATCATTCTTACCCAGGATTCTAAAGCGGCAGGAGCAGGAGCAGGAGCATGAGCAGCTTGTTTAGAGGTAAAACAACCCATGAGAGAAGAGAATGACGCAGAGAAGCGCGAGAAGAAATTATGAGAGGAATCGGCGCTGCACTTTAGGGTTGAGAAGAAACTATGAGAGGAAACGGGCGCTGCAACTTTAGGTTTCGATACATAACCGGCATATGAGTATTACTACCTTAATATCTATACGTGGTTTCGATACATAACCGGCCTATGAGTATTACTACGTGGTTCGGCCGCTGCCTACAACATCCAACAATCCATACAATAATAGACAAAAAAAAAGTAAATAATCATCCGACTAATACCCCACATTAACAGTCTGTTCCAAAGGACAAAATACCTAACAACATACTAATATACTAGTGTTAACCCTCCGTTCCATGGAAAATATAAACAAATCCGTACAAACTAATCACAAACCATGTCGTCCTCCGGGTAAGCTGGTGGTAATGCTGGTGGGGAGGCTGGTCCGGTTGGCGCCAAAGGAGGTCTCGGCATGGACGTACGCTTGGGATGGTTTGCCCCTCAAGCCGTCCTCCGCATAAAATGCAACAATGGTTAGAGAGTCGAATCTGTGAACAGTGTTTAGTACCCCTGTTCTGTCGCAGGGGCCGGAAATAGACATCCTTCCGTTAAAGTCGACTCCGCTCCTCCGTGGGTTTCTAAAGAGGCTGCGCAGCCGATCGATCGCTGCTTCCCACCCAGGAAGACTCCGATTGACATCAAGTAGACACACCTACAACCAAATTAAATCAATAATCACGCAGAAAATGTAAAATTGGTGAGAAAATCGTTCTTACCCAGGATTCTAGAGCGGCAGGAGCAGGAGAAGGAGCAGCTTGTTTAGAGGTAAAACAACCCATGAGAGAAGAGAATGACGCAGAGAAGCGCGAGAAGAAATTATGAGAGGAATCGGCGCTGCACTTTAGGGTTGAGAAGAAACTATGAGAGGAAACGGGCGCTGCAACTTTAGGTTTCGATACATAACCGGCATATGAGTATTACTACCTTAATATCTATACGTGGTTTCGATACATAACCGGCCTATGAGTATTACTACGTGGTTCGGCCGCTGCCTACAACATCCAACAATCCATACAATAATAGACAAAAAAAAAGTAAATAATCATCCGACTAATACCCCACATTAACAGTCTGTTCCAAAGGACAAAATACCTAACAACATACTAATATACTAGTGTTAACCCTCCGTTCCATGGAAAATATAAACAAATCCGTACAAACTAATCACAAACCATGTCGTCCTCCGGGTAAGTTGGTGGTAATGCTGGTGGGGAGGCTGGTCCGGTTGGCGCCAAAGGAGGTCTCGGCATGGACGTACGCTTGGGATGGTTTGCCCCTCAAGCCGTCCTCCGCATAAAATGCAACAATGGTTAGAGAGTCGAATCTGTGAACAGTGTTTAGTACCCCTGTTCTGTCGCAGGGGCCGGAAATAGACATCCTTCCGTTAAAGTCGACTCCGCTCCTCCGTGGGTTTCTAAAGAGGCTGCGCAGCCGATCGATCGCTACTTCCCACCCAGGAAGACTCCGATTGACATCAAGTAGACACACCTACAACCAAATTAAATCAATAATCACGCAGAAAATGTAAAATTGGTGAGAAAATCGTTCTTACCCAGGATTCTAGAGCGGCAGGAGCAGGAGAAGGAGCAGCTTGTTTAGAGGTAAAACAACCCATGAGAGAAGAGAATGACGCAGAGAAGCGCGAGAAGAAATTATGAGAGGAATCGGCGCTGCACTTTAGGGTTGAGAAGAAACTATGAGAGGAAACGGGCGCTGCAACTTTAGGTTTCGATACATAACCGGCATATGAGTATTACTACCTTAATATCTATACGTGGTTTCGATACATAACCGGCCTATGAGTATTACTACGTGGTTCGGCCGCTGCCTACAACATCCAACAATCCATACAATAATAGACAAAAAAAAGTAAATAATCATCCGACTAATACCCCACATTAACAGTCTGTTCCAATGGACAAAATACCTAACAACATACTAATATACTAGTGTTAACCCTCCGTTCCATGGAAAATATAAACAAATCCGTACAAACTAATCACAAACCATGTCGTCCTCCGGGTAAGCTGGTGGTAATGCTGGTGGGGAGGCTGGTCCGGTTGGCGCCAAAGGAGGTCTCGGCATGGACGTACGCTTGGGATGGTTTGCCCCTCAAGCCGTCCTCCGCATAAAATGCAACAATGGTTAGAGAGTCGAATCTGTGAACAGTGTTTAGTACCCCTGTTCTGTCGCAGGGGCCGGAAATAGACATCCTTCCGTTAAAGTCGACTCCGCTCCTCCGTGGGTTTCTAAAGAGGCTGCGCAGCCGATCGATCGCTACTTCCCACCCAGGAAGACTCCGATTGACATCAAGTAGACACACCTACAACCAAATTAAATCAATAATCACGCAGAAAATGTAAAATTGGTGAGAAAATCGTTCTTACCCAGGATTCTAGAGCGGCAGGAGCAGGAGAAGGAGCAGCTTGTTTAGAGGTAAAACAACCCATGAGAGAAGAGAATGACGCAGAGAAGCGCGAGAAGAAATTATGAGAGGAATCGGCGCTGCACTTTAGGGTTGAGAAGAAACTATGAGAGGAAACGGGCGCTGCAACTTTAGGTTTCGATACATAACCGGCATATGAGTATTACTACCTTAATATCTATACGTGGTTTCGATACATAACCGGCCTATGAGTATTACTACGTGGTTCGGCCGCTGCCTACAACATCCAACAATCCATACAATAATAGACAAAAAAAAGTAAATAATCATCCGACTAATACCCCACATTAACAGTCTGTTCCAAAGGACAAAATACCTAACAACATACTAATATACTAGTGTTAACCCTCCGTTCCATGGAAAATATAAACAAATCCGTACAAACTAATCACAAACCATGTCGTCCTCCGGGTAAGCTGGTGGTAATGCTGGTGGGGAGGCTGGTCCGGTTGGCGCCAAAGGAGGTCTCGGCATGGACGTACGCTTGGGATGGTTTGCCCCTCAAGCCGTCCTCCGCATAAAATGCAACAATGGTTAGAGAGTCGAATCTGTGAACAGTGTTTAGTACCCCTGTTCTGTCGCAGGGGCCGGAAATAGACATCCTTCCGTTAAAGTCGACTCCGCTCCTCCGTGGGTTTCTAAAGAGGCTGCGCAGCCGATCGATCGCTACTTCCCACCCAGGAAGACTCCGATTGACATCAAGTAGACACACCTACAACCAAATTAAATCAATAATCACGCAGAAAATGTAAAATTGGTGAGAAAATCGTTCTTACCCAGGATTCTAGAGCGGCAGGAGCAGGAGAAGGAGCAGCTTGTTTAGAGGTAAAACAACCCATGAGAGAAGAGAATGACGCAGAGAAGCGCGAGAAGAAATTATGAGAGGAATTGGCGCTGCACTTTAGGGTTGAGAAGAAACTATGAGAGGAAACGGGCGCTGCAACTTTAGGTTTCGATACATAACCGGCATATGAGTATTACTACCTTAATATCTATACGTGGTTTCGATACATAACCGGCCTATGAGTATTACTACGTGGTTCGGCCGCTGCCTACAACATCCAACAATCCATACAATAATAGACAAAAAAAAGTAAATAATCATCCGACTAATACCCCACATTAACAGTCTGTTCCAAAGGACAAAATACCTAACAACATACTAATATACTAGTGTTAACCCTCCGTTCCATGGAAAATATAAACAAATCCGTACAAACTAATCACAAACCATGTCGTCCTCCGGGTAAGCTGGTGGTAATGCTGGTGGGGAGGCTGGTCCGGTTGGCGCCAAAGGAGGTCTCGGCATGGACGTACGCTTGGGATGGTTTGCCCCTCAAGCCGTCCTCCGCATAAAATGCAACAATGGTTAGAGAGTCGAATCTGTGAACAGTGTTTAGTACCCCTGTTCTGTCGCAGGGGCCGGAAATAGACATCCTTCCGTTAAAGTCGACTCCGCTCCTCCGTGGGTTTCTAAAGAGGCTGCGCAGCCGATCGATCGCTACTTCCCACCCAGGAAGACTCCGATTGACATCAAGTAGACACACCTACAACCAAATTAAATCAATAATCACGCAGAAAATGTAAAATTGGTGAGAAAATCGTTCTTACCCAGGATTCTAGAGCGGCAGGAGCAGGAGCAGGAGAAGGAGCAGCTTGTTTAGAGGTAAAACAACCCATGAGAGAAGAGAATGACGCAGAGAAGCGCGAGAAGAAATTATGAGAGGAATCGGCGCTGCACTTTAGGGTTGAGAAGAAACTATGAGAGGAAACGGGCGCTGCAACTTTAGGTTTCGATACATAACCGGCATATGAGTATTACTACCTTAATATCTATACGTGGTTTCGATACATAACCGGCCTATGAGTATTACTACGTGGTTCGGCCGCTGCCTACAACATCCAACAATCCATACAATAATAGACAAAAAAAAAGTAAATAATCATCCGACTAATACCCCACATTAACAGTCTGTTCCAAAGGACAAAATACCTAACAACATACTAATATACTAGTGTTAACCCTCCGTTCCATGGAAAATATAAACAAATCCGTACAAACTAATCACAAACCATGTCGTCCTCCGGGTAAGCTGGTGGTAATGCTGGTGGGGAGGCTGGTCCGGTTGGCGCCAAAGGAGGTCTCGGCATGGACGTACGCTTGGGATGGTTTGCCCCTCAAGCCGTCCTCCGCATAAAATGCAACAATGGTTAGAGAGTCGAATCTGTGAACAGTGTTTAGTACCCCTGTTCTGTCGCAGGGGCCGGAAATAGAAATCCTTCCGTTAAAGTCGACTCCGCTCCTCCGTGGGTTTCTAAAGAGGCTGAGCAGCCGATCGATCGCTACTTCCCACCCAGGAAGACACCGATTGACATCAAGTAGACACACCTACAACCAAATTAAATCAATAATCACGCAGAAAATGTAAAATTGGTGAGAAAATCGTTCTTACCCAGGATTCTAGAGCGGCAGGAGCAGGAGAAGGAGCAGCTTGTTTAGAGGTAAAACAACCCATGAGAGAAGAGAATGACGCAGAGAAGCGCGAGAAGAAATTATGAGAGGAATCGGCGCTGCACTTTAGGGTTGAGAAGAAACTATGAGAGGAAACGGGCGCTGCAACTTTAGGTTTCGATACATAACCGGCATATGAGTATTACTACCTTAATATCTATACGTGGTTTCGATACATAACCGGCCTATGAGTATTACTACGTGGTTCGGCCGCTGCCTACAACATCCAACAATCCATACAATAATAGACAAAAAAAAAGTAAATAATCATCCGACTAATACCCCACATTAACAGTCTGTTCCAAAGGACAAAATACCTAACAACATACTAATATACTAGTGTTAACCCTCCGTTCCATGGAAAATATAAACAAATCCGTACAAACTAATCACAAACCATGTCGTCCTCCGGGTAAGCTGGTGGTAATGCTGGTGGGGAGGCTGGTCCGGTTGGCGCCAAAGGAGGTCTCGGCATGGACGTACGCTTGGGATGGTTTGCCCCTCAAGCCGTCCTCCGCATAAAATGCAACAATGGTTAGAGATTCGAATCTGTGAACAGTGTTTAGTACCCCTGTTCTGTCGCAGGGGCCGGAAATAGACATCCTTCCGTTAAAGTCGACTCCGCTCCTCCGTGGGTTTCTAAAGAGGCTGAGCAGCCGATCGATCGCTACTTCCCACCCAGGAAGACACCGATTGACATCAAGTAGACACACCTACTCTTGGTTCACGCAGCGGAAGAGCATGTAAATAAATCACATAATAATCAGATCTATTTAGCAGATTATTTAGACAAAATCTATTCGCGTAATTATCACATGTATCATGCTCATAACTTGAATTAATCATGCTTTAAGAATATTGAAAACCTAAAACATGCTTTTCTACGGAGTAGAATAATACCTAATTAATTCTCCAAAGAATTGAAGATGGCTAGCGACTTCTCCACGTGTAGCTTTAAGTACTAGACCACAAATCTTCTCTCTGGTTCCCGAACTGTACTCTAATATCAGTGTGGGCTGATCTTACTAGAATACTAGGACTTAAATAAAGAAGACAGAAGAAATCCTTTTTGGAATAGGACTCAAATTCGAAATCTCCTACAGCTGGGAGAGATCGAAATTTTCGAAAATTGCAATATGAGATATTGTGTATTTTCTGTCTCCTTTATTCTCCTATTTATATTAAGTTCCTTTTGGGCCCAGACAGGGATCTATGGAAGGCTTTGGATATGGGCTCATCCAATTTACTTTTTACTAATTAAATTGAACCCACAATTTAATATAAGTTATAATTGGAATATTACGAGCAGCCACTACAGAAGTAATATTGAACTCTCCCCATCCAAATCCGAAATTATAAGTAATCCGGGTTTCCGTTTATCTTTCATTTCCCGTGCTTAAGATTAATATGTCCATTAATTAATTAATGTCTGCTATTGACTTAATTAATTAACTTCTTATTAATTCCAAGAGTGGACTTAGCATGAAACACTCATTTATTATTCATAGAGTAATCATACTCCAACTAGCTAGGTTCCGAATAATAAAACTTAGTTTCGCGCTCCTCTTGAGGACATTATCAAACGAGACTCACCTCGTGCACGATTCAATATAATAGCAATCCTAGCACCGCTAGATATCGATCACCACTGCCCAATATATCAGGATAATTGGGCTACGAAAAACCCGCACCATTTGATAAGTCAAAGCAATGCATAATCAATACCGTATGCTCAATGCTAACCTACATTGATTAAGAAATAAATATTTATCAAGACCTCGCCTTTCAGTAGATAGCCCAAGGCAAGTCTTGCTGTTAGATCCGTTCAGTGCTATACCACACCAATGTCATCTTATTTCAGTAAGGCTTAGAAATATACGGACTGACATTGCAACCTTTCTCGATGGGTAGTCTAATTCCATCTAGGTTGTGAAATTCATATTTTTCTTTGTTTAGAACTGACCGTATTACCTTAAAGTGGACGACGCCCACAACCGGTCTACTAAAACAAAGACTTAGACTTTGTTAAGTTAACTTATACATTTAAACATGCATTAACATCCATTAAATGTAAAACATAACAACATTATGACAAAAATAATCTGTTTTATTCATTGGAAAATAAAATAAGAGTTTTACAGTATTCAATCACTCGAAACGTGATTTCTAGTATACAAACTCTAACAATCTCCCACTTATACTCAAAACACTTTCGAGTATACAAAATGTGCTAACGTCTAAATCTCCCACTTATACTGAAAGCGGATTGAGGTCTTGAATTAGTCGAACTCCCATTCCTTCAACATGGCTTTCATACGGCTTTACCGCTAACGCCTTCGTGAAAGGATCTGCCAGGTTGTTTTCTGACTCAATCTTGACCACTTGTATGTCTCCTCTCTGCACTATATCTCGAATGATATGATACTTCCTCTCTATGTGCTTGCTCGCCTTATGAGCCCGTGGTTCCCTCGAATTTGCCACAGCACCAGAGTTATCACAATAAACGGTGATGCGCTTGGGCATATTCGTAACCACACCTAAGTCCAGAAGGAAGTTCTTAAGCCATACAGCCTCCTTTGCAGCCTCCGAAGCGGCTACATACTCGGCTTCAATGGTAGAGTCTGCAATGCATTTCTGCTTTACACTCTTCCAAACTATAGCTCCACCTCCTAAGGTAAACACATATCCGGAAGTTGATTTTCTCGAATCCAGATCAGCCTGAAAGTCTGAATCTGTATATCCTAAAGGACAGAGCTCGGCTGCATTGTAAACTAGAACATAGTCCTTAGTCCGATTAAGGTACTTGAGTATGTTCTTTACGGCAGTCCAATGTCCTTGGCCGGGATTTGATTGATATCTTGCTACCATGCCAACAGCAAAGCAGATATCGGGTCTAGTACAAAGCATAGCATACATGAGACTACCAACTGCCGAGGCATATGGTATTCTTCTCATCTCTGCTATCTCAGATGCTGTCTTAGGACACATCTCTTGAGACAACTGGATGCCATGTCTAAAAGGTAGGAAACCTTTCTTGGCATCTTGCATGCTAAAGCGTCTAAGTACCGTTTCGATGTAAGATTCTTGGGATAAGCACAACATTTTCTTACCTCGGTTCCTAAGAACCTTGATACCGAGAATGTGTCCCGCATCACCCATATCTTTCATCTCGAACTGGCTGGACAACCAAGTTCGCACTGATGACAACATCTTTTTATTGTTTCCAATTAGAAGAATGTCATCTACATACAAAACTAAGAACACAACATTTCCTTTTTCAACCTTCTTATACACGCAGCTTTCATTAGGGCATTTTTCGAATCCAAACTTTTGAACAGTTTGATCGAAACACTGGTTCCATGATCTAGATGCTTGCTTGAGACCATAAATGGCCTTCTTAAGCTTCCAAACCATGTGTTCCTTGCCCTTCACTACATAGCCTTCGGGTTGTTCCATGTAGATGGTCTCCTCAAGACTCCCGTTTAGAAACGCAGTCTTAACGTCCATCTGCCATACTTCCCAATCCATGTAAGCTGCTATAGACAAAAGTATACGGATCGATTTGAGCATGGCCACTGGGGAGAAGGTCTCATCGTAATCGATACCTTCCTTTTGGGTATACCCCTTAGCCACTAGTCTTGCCTTGAAGACTTTAACTCGTCCATCGGGTCCACGTTTACGTTTGTATATCCACTTGCTCCCAATGGCAGTACAGCCTTCGGGTAGGACAGACAAATCGTAGACGTCTTTGTCTAACATAGATTGTAGTTCCGAATCCATTGCTTTCACCCATTCGCAATGATCGACATCAGCCTGCGCCTCTGCAAAATTCCAGGGATCCAGTACATTGCTGTCCGAGGAGTGATCCATACACTCACCCAAACCAATGTATCTATCGGGCTCATGAGAGACCCTCCCACTGCGGCGCGGCACTACAATATCTGGAGTATTAGTTGAAGTTTCTGGAATTGTTGTTACACTTGGTAATTGTTCTTGGTTAATGGAAGTTGAAACTTGAGTTAGCTCTTCTAGAGCAATCTCACTGCTGGACTTATGATTCATTACATAGTCTTCCTCTAAGAATGTGGCATGAGTGCTCACAATCACTTTCTGATCTCTGAGACTATAGAATTCATAAGCTTTCGTTCCTCTAGGGTATCCTATAAACACGCAAACCTCAGTCCTAGATTCCAGCTTAGTTGGATCCTTTTCCAATACATGAGCCGGACACCCCCATACTCTGAGATGTTCTAGATTGGGCTTACGCCCATTCCACAACTCATATGGGGTAGTAGGAACAGATTTAGAAGGTAAGACGTCTAAGAGATAGTTTGCAGAAAGCAAAGCATGACCCCAAAACGAAACAGGTAACCGTGCATAACTCATCATCGATCTGACCATATTTAATAAGGTCCTATTCCTTCTTTCAGCCACGCCATTCTGCTGGGGTGTGCCCGGCGCAGTCGTTTGGGATTCAATCCCAGCTACCGATAAATAGTCCAAAAACTCGGCACTTAGGTATTCGCCTCCGCGATCAGATCGCAGGCATTTGATACTCTTACCATGTTGCGTCTCTACTTTAGCCTTAAACTCCTTGAACTTGTCAAAAGTTTCAGACTTGTAGCGCATCAAATAGATGTATCCGATTTTCGAGTAGTCATCTGTAAAGGTGACGAAATATCGAAAACCGCCCCTTGCCTCGGTTGACATTGGTCCACACACATCAGTATGAATGAGCTCAAGTACTTCTTTGGCCCTATTCCCCTTTGATCTAAAAGATCTCTTAGTCATCTTGCCTTCGAGACAGGACTCACACTTCGAAAACGGTTCCTTCTCAAGACCTTTAATAAGATCTTGATCAACCATCGCATGAATCCTTCTTTCGTTGGCATGACCAAGTCTAAGGTGCCATAAGTACGTTTCATTCATTGAAGTTGAAGGTTCTTTTCTTTTCTTAGAAATTTTCGATGTAGCATTGAGTTCTGATTTACGTTGATTAAATTGTGTAGAAGTGATCGTGTACAGATTGTTTTCCATGATACCGCGACAGATATAAGAACCATCTTTCTTAATAACGCAATTGTCATTAAAAGAAATCGAATATCCATCATAAGACAATTTAGAAACTGAAATTAAATTTCTTCTAAAAGAGGGTATCAACAAAACATTCTTCAAAATCAAAAATCTATCACTAGAAAAACGTAAATAAACGTCTCCCACTGCAACGGCCGCCACTTTCGTAGCGTCGCCCAGCTGGACCTCTATCTCACGATCATGTAGCCGTCTTGTCACCTGCATCAAGTCAGGATCAAAACATATATGATCAGTTGCTCCAGTATCAATAACCCAAGTATGAGTAGATGTCAAAGCCAAACATGACTCGACTACTAGAGCATGGTGCATACCTGTAGCCTTGCCCTTTTTAGGACAATCTGGCTTCCAATGACCTTTCTCTCCACACTTGAAGCATTTTCCAGTTTGCTTCTTGTCACCCCGCTGTTTCTTCTTTCCCTTAGCATTGTTGACTGCTACTTGGTTCGGTGCCTTTTTCTTTCCTCTTCTAGCCTTAGAGCCAGAGGAATTAGGCGCGATACTCATCATAGCTACTTTAGCTTGAACCATAAGGTCCTCCGCCGACTGAAGTTCAGTCAGCAACTCTGCTAAAGTATAATTCCGTTTGTTCATCTCAAAGTTGAGCTTGAACTGCTGGAAGCTAGGGGGAAGACTCTGAAGGATTATAGTAACCTGGGACTCGGGATCGATCGTCCCTCCCAATACCTCAATCTGGTTGAGGTGACTCATCATCTCGAGGACGTGTTGCCTCACAGACGAGCCTTCCTTCATAGACTTCGTCATGATACTCCGAAAGGCTTGAGACTTAGCCGTTCGATTCTGAGTACCAAAAAGATTTGCGAGATTTGTCATGATCTCGGCGGCAGTTTCCATGGCAGAATGCTGATGCTTGAGTACTGATGACATAGAAGCCAACATGTAGCACTTAGCCATCTCATTCGCCTTATGCCACCGTCTATGCGCATCTCGCAATGCTTGGCTGGCACTAGCAGCCGGGACAGCTGGGCGTGGAGTAGTGAGTACGAACTTGTACTCTTCTGCTGTGAGAACGATATCCAAGTTTTGTTTCCATTCGATGTAATTTTGGCCTTCGAGTTTGTTTTCTTTGAGAATGGCAGAAAGAGGATTAAAAGACATCTTGACGAATTTTATTGCACTGCAAACAGAAGATTTTACTATTTGTCATAAACTTATGTAAGGAAATTGAGTAGATTAACCATAAAACTTTTCAAAATCTTACAACAGCAAAATTAATAAATTGTATCCTCCTCAGGAGGTTAATACGCATTAAAATTTCGACAATTTACTGGTCACAACACCGACATATCAATAGCTTCCTCCTCTGGAGGTTGACATGTCAAATGCTTCCTAAGCACGACCACCTGGTTTAGCATTACAGTATTTTATTTCTACAACACACTCCCATAACAATGTTCATGTGTTGATAACAAAATCAAGCTATCTCATAAATTCCGATTGAACCCTGAAACTCGCAATTCCTTAGGATTATTGTCCCTACTCTGTAGGTGGCGATAATATTAGGAATCACTTTCTAGTTCACTCTATTCATTATTTGAGAAGTCCGCCCTTATGAACTTACTGTTTTCGTAGGATTATTGTCCCTACTCTGTAGGTGGCGATAATATTAGAAAATCAGCTTCACAAAATTTGGCAGTCCAACCGATGGAGACCATATATAAACCATTAGTTCATAATTATCGCTTAGATATTTGGGTTATGGTTTTAATTAATTATCCTTTAGCCTTAAGGCAGATTAAGACTAATTAAATTCTGTTGGTATTTAATTTACTGGATAATTAAATCTTTTATAATCTTTAATATCTTAATATAGAAACTATTAATCTAGAATTTAATTCTCATTCATGTCTTACTATAAGATATATCTAAAATAAAATACATTATTTATAATCTTAATTAGACATGAAAAATCAAATTCATATAATTTCCAAGTTCAAGATTAGGAAGAATATCAATTATATTATTTAATGTATTCTTATATATATCATATCTTATAATAGATTCTAGATATATATTATAATTAGGAAACTATTAAATTATTCTTATCTATATCATCTAGGATATAAAATATTCATAGATATAGAAAATAATCCAAATATTCCTAAAATCTAGGGAAATCTTCCCAAAATGTTTTATTTCATTAAATAATATTATTTTTAATGATATCTATTAATTAAACAATTAAATAATCATTAAAATAATCTTTCGTCAATTTCTAGAGATTCGAGGTTGGCACGAATCTACACAACGAAGATACGAAGATATCCCCGGAGATTCTCGCCGGGACGGCGTGTTCGCCCCCCGACGACCGCCGGAAAACCCGCGCCTTACGGCGCGCTCTTCCTTCTCCCTTCTTCCTCCCGGCGGACAACCGCCGAGATTTCACCCTCCGTCGTCGTCGAGCCAGAAGGCGCAGCCAGAGCCACGACCTCCCGGCGATCTCCCACTGCCCGACGAGCTCGCGCGCACCAGCAGCCGGCGGCTGCTCTCGGTTGCGCCTCGCTAGGGCTGGGTCGGCTAGGGTTTCGGTATTAGGGTTAGGGTTAGGGTTTTGCGAAGAAGACCGGCGCCTCGGTGGTTCTCGGACGAGCCACCGTGCCAGGCTTCCTCCGTCCGACGCGTCTGGTGCCGCCTGGGCTCGCGGTCTCGATCGGCGGCGCGCGCGAGCCCCTGCTCGCATGCGCGTCGCCGCGTGATCGCACGTCCTCGGCTCCTGTCGCGTCGCATCGCGTTTGATCGGGGCCGGCTAGGGTTTGGCGGGCTTGGCCGGTGGCGCGCGCGAGCCCTTGCTCGCCGGCGCGTCGCCCCATGCCCGTCGCCCTCGGCTCCCACTCGATTGGCAACCCTCTTCGATCGATCATAGCGCAATTCGTCCCGGCGCAAGCGCCGACGAATCGCACATCTAGTTCGTTCGAATAATTCAAGTTCTATGATTCGAATGTTCTTGAGTTCAACATGCATAAACATAAAAAATAAAAACACAAGAACATGCTTCGTAATCAATCAAGACATGCATACATGAATTTCGCGAAATTTAAATCCAAATAATCAGAGCCAAAGACTGGCTCTGATACCAATTCTTGGTTCACGCAGCGGAAGAGCATGTAAATAAATCACATAATAATCAGATCTATTTAGCAGATTATTTAGACAAAATCTATTCGCGTAATTATCACATGTATCATGCTCATAACTTGAATTAATCATGCTTTAAGAATATTGAAAACCTAAAACATGCTTTTCTACGGAGTAGAATAATACCTAATTAATTCTCCAAAGAATTGAAGATGGCTAGCGACTTCTCCACGTGTAGCTTTAAGTACTAGACCACAAATCTTCTCTCTGGTTCCCGAACTGTACTCTAATATCAGTGTGGGCTGATCTTACTAGAATACTAGGACTTAAATAAAGAAGACAGAAGAAATCCTTTTTGGAATAGGACTCAAATTCGAAATCTCCTACAGCTGGGAGAGATCGAAATTTTCGAAAATTGCAATATGAGATATTGTGTATTTTCTGTCTCCTTTATTCTCCTATTTATATTAAGTTCCTTTTGGGCCCAGACAGGGATCTATGGAAGGCTTTGGATATGGGCTCATCCAATTTACTTTTTACTAATTAAATTGAACCCACAATTTAATATAAGTTATAATTGGAATATTACGAGCAGCCACTACAGAAGTAATATTGAACTCTCCCCATCCAAATCCGAAATTATAAGTAATCCGGGTTTCCGTTTATCTTTCATTTCCCGTGCTTAAGATTAATATGTCCATTAATTAATTAATGTCTGCTATTGACTTAATTAATTAACTTCTTATTAATTCCAAGAGTGGACTTAGCATGAAACACTCATTTATTATTCATAGAGTAATCATACTCCAACTAGCTAGGTTCCGAATAATAAAACTTAGTTTCGCGCTCCTCTTGAGGACATTATCAAACGAGACTCACCTCGTGCACGATTCAATATAATAGCAATCCTAGCACCGCTAGATATCGATCACCACTGCCCAATATATCAGGATAATTGGGCTACGAAAAACCCGCACCATTTGATAAGTCAAAGCAATGCATAATCAATACCGTATGCTCAATGCTAACCTACATTGATTAAGAAATAAATATTTATCAAGACCTCGCCTTTCAGTAGATAGCCCAAGGCAAGTCTTGCTGTTAGATCCGTTCAGTGCTATACCACACCAATGTCATCTTATTTCAGTAAGGCTTAGAAATATACGGACTGACATTGCAACCTTTCTCGATGGGTAGTCTAATTCCATCTAGGTTGTGAAATTCATATTTTTCTTTGTTTAGAACTGACCGTATTACCTTAAAGTGGACGACGCCCACAACCGGTCTACTAAAACAAAGACTTAGACTTTGTTAAGTTAACTTATACATTTAAACATGCATTAACATCCATTAAATGTAAAACATAACAACATTATGACAAAAATAATCTGTTTTATTCATTGGAAAATAAAATAAGAGTTTTACAGTATTCAATCACTCGAAACGTGATTTCTAGTATACAAACTCTAACACCTACAACCAAATTAAATCAATAATCACGCAGAAAATGTAAAATTGGTGAGAAAATCATTCTTACCTAGGATTCTAGAGCGGCAGGAGTAGGAGCAGGAGCATGAGCAGCTTGTTTAGAGGTAAAACAACCCATGAGAGAAGAGAATGACGCAGAGAAGCGCGAGAAGAAATTATGAGAGGAATCGGCGCTGCACTTTAGGGTTGAGAAGAAACTATGAGAGGAAACGGGCGCTGCAACTTTAGGTTTCGATACATAACCGGCATATGAGTATTACTACCTTAATATCTATACGTGGTTTCGATACATAACCGGCCTATGAGTATTACTACGTGGTTCGGCCGCTGCCTACAACATCCAACAATCCATACAATAATAGACAAAAAAAAAGTAAATAATCATCCGACTAATACCCCACATTAACAGTCTGTTCCAAAGGACAAAATACCTAACAACATACTAATATACTAGTGTTAACCCTCCGTTCCATGGAAAATATAAACAAATCCGTACAAACTAATCACAAACCATGTCGTCCTCCGGGTAAGCTGGTGGTAATGCTGGTGGGGAGGCTGGTCCGGTTGGCGCCAAAGGAGGTCTCGGCATGGACGTACGCTTGGGATGGTTTGCCCCTCAAGCCGTCCTCCGCATAAAATGCAACAATGGTTAGAGAGTCGAATCTGTGAACAGTGTTTAGTACCCCTGTTCTGTCGCAGGGGCCGGAAATAGACATCCTTCCGTTAAAGTCGACTCCGCTCCTCCGTGGGTTTCTAAAGAGGCTGCGCAGCCGATCGATCGCTACTTCCCACCCAGGAAGACTCCGATTGACATCAAGTAGACACACCTACAACCAAATTAAATCAATAATCACGCAGAAAATGTAAAATTGGTGAGAAAATCGTTCTTACCCAGGATTCTAGAGCGGCAGGAGCAGGAGAAGGAGCAGCTTGTTTAGAGGTAAAACAACCCATGAGAGAAGAGAATGACGCAGAGAAGCGCGAGAAGAAATTATGAGAGGAATCGGCGCTGCACTTTAGGGTTGAGAAGAAACTATGAGAGGAAACGGGCGCTGCAACTTTAGGTTTCGATACATAACCGGCATATGAGTATTACTACCTTAATATCTATACGTGGTTTCGATACATAACCGGCCTATGAGTATTACTACGTGGTTCGGCCGCTGCCTACAACATCCAACAATCCATACAATAATAGACAAAAAAAAAGTAAATAATCATCCGACTAATACCCCACATTAACAGTCTGTTCCAAAGGACAAAATACCTAACAACATACTAATATACTAGTGTTAACCCTCCGTTCCATGGAAAATATAAACAAATCCGTACAAACTAATCACAAACCATGTCGTCCTCCGGGTAAGCTGGTGGTAATGCTGGTGGGGAGGCTGGTCCGGTTGGCGCCAAAGGAGGTCTCGGCATGGACGTACGCTTGGGATGGTTTGCCCCTCAAGCCGTCCTCCGCATAAAATGCAACAATGGTTAGAGAGTCGAATCTGTGAACAGTGTTTAGTACCCCTGTTCTGTCGCAGGGGCCGGAAATAGACATCCTTCCGTTAAAGTCGACTCCGCTCCTCCGTGGGTTTCTAAAGAGGCTGCGCAGCCGATCGATCGCTACTTCCCACCCAGGAAGACTCCGATTGACATCAAGTAGACACACCTACAACCAAATTAAATCAATAATCACGCAGAAAATGTAAAATTGGTGAGAAAATCGTTCTTACCCAGGATTCTAGAGCGGCAGGAGCAGGAGAAGGAGCAGCTTGTTTAGAGGTAAAACAACCCATGAGAGAAGAGAATGACGCAGAGAAGCGCGAGAAGAAATTATGAGAGGAATCGGCGCTGCACTTTAGGGTTGAGAAGAAACTATGAGAGGAAACGGGCGCTGCAACTTTAGGTTTCGATACATAACCGGCATATGAGTATTACTACCTTAATATCTATACGTGGTTTCGATACATAACCGGCCTATGAGTATTACTACGTGGTTCGGCCGCTGCCTACAACATCCAACAATCCATACAATAATAGACAAAAAAAAAGTAAATAATCATCCGACTAATACCCCACATTAACAGTCTGTTCCAAAGGACAAAATACCTAACAACATACTAATATACTAGTGTTAACCCTCCGTTCCATGGAAAATATAAACAAATCCGTACAAACTAATCACAAACCATGTCGTCCTCCGGGTAAGCTGGTGGTAATGCTGGTGGGGAGGCTGGTCCGGTTGGCGCCAAAGGAGGTCTCGGCATGGACGTACGCTTGGGATGGTTTGCCCCTCAAGCCGTCCTCCGCATAAAATGCAACAATGGTTAGAGAGTCGAATCTGTGAACAGTGTTTAGTACCCCTGTTCTGTCGCAGGGGCCGGAAAGTCGACTCCGCTCCTCCGTGGGTTTCAAAAGAGGCTGAGCAGCCGATCGATCGCTACTTCCCACCCAGGAAGACACCGATTGACATCAAGTAGACACACCTACAACCAAATTAAATCAATAATCACGCAGAAAATGTAAAATTGGTGAGAAAATCATTCTTACCCAGGATTCTAGAGCGGCAGGAGCAGGAGCATGAGCAGCTTGTTTAGAGGTAAAACAACCCATGAGAGAAGAGAATGACGCAGAGAAGCGCGAGAAGAAATTATGAGAGGAATCGGCGCTGCACTTTAGGGTTGAGAAGAAACTATGAGAGGAAACGGGCGCTGCAACTTTAGGTTTCGATACATAACCGGCATATGAGTATTACTACCTTAATATCTCTACGTGGTTTCGATACATAACCGGCCTATGAGTATTACTACGTGGTTCGGCCGCTGCCTACAACATCCAACAATCCATATAATAATAGACAAAAAAAAGTAAATAATCATCCGACTAATACCCCACATTAACAGTCTGTTCCAAAGGACAAAATACCTAACAACATACTAATATACTAGTGTTAACCCTCCGTTCCATGGAAAATATAAACAAATCCGTACAAACTAATCACAAACCATGTCGTCCTCCGGGTAAGCTGGTAGTAATGCTGGTGGGGAGGCTGGTCCGGTTGGCGCCAAAGGAGGTCTCGGCATGGACGTACGCTTGGGATGGTTTGCCCCTCAAGCCGTCCTCCGCATAAAATGCAACAATGGTTAGAGAGTCGAATCTGTGAACAGTGTTTAGTACCCCTGTTCTGTCGCAGGGGCCGGAAATAGACATCCTTCCGTTAAAGTCGACTCCGCTCCTCCGTGGGTTTCTAAAGAGGCTGCGCAGCCGATCCATCGCTACTTCCCACCCAGGAAGACACCGATTGACATCAAGTAGACACACCTACAACCAAATTAAATCAATAATCACGCAAAAAATGTAAAATTGGTGAGAAAATCGTTCTTACCCAGGATTCTAGAGCGGCAGGAGCAGCTTGTTTAGAGGTAAAACAACCCATGAGAGAAGAGAATGACGCAGAGAAGCGCGAGAAGAAATTATGAGAGGAATCGGCGCTGCACTTTAGGGTTGAGAAGAAACTATGAGAGGAAACGGGCGCTGCAACTTTAGGTTTCGATACATAACCGGCCTATGAGTATTACTACCTTAATATCTCTACGTGGTTTCGATACATAACCGGCCTATGAGTATTAATACGTGGTTCGGCCGCTGCCTTCAACATCCAACAATCCATACAATAATAGACAAAAAAAAAGTAAATAATCATCCGACTAATACCCCACATTAACAGTCTGTTCCAAAGGACAAAATACCTAACAACATACTAATATACTAGTGTTAACCCTCCGTTCCATGGAAAATATAAACAAATCCGTACAAACTAATCAAAAACCATGTCGTCCTCCGGGTAAGCTGGTGGTAATGCTGGTGGGGAGGCTGGTCCGGTTGGCGCCAAAGGAGGTCTCGGCATGGACGTACGCTTGGGATGGTTTGCCCCTCAAGCCGTCCTCCGCATAAAATGCAACAATGGTTAGAGAGTCGAATCTGTGAACGGTGTTTAGTACCCCTGTTCTGTCGCAGGGGCCGGAAATAGACATCCTTCCGTTAAAGTCGACTCCGCTCCTCCGTGGGTTTCTAAAGAGGCTGAGCAGCCGATCGATCGCTACTTCCCACCCAGGAAGACACCGATTGACATCAAGTAGACACACCTACAACCAAATTAAATCAATAATCACGCAGAAAATCGTTCTTACCCAGGATTCTAGAGCGGCAGGAGCAGGAGCAGGAGCAGCTTGTTTAGAGGTAAAACAACCCATGAGAGAAGAGAATGACGCAGAGAAGCGCGAGAAGAAATTATGAGAGGAATCGACGCTGCACTTTAGGGTTGAGAAGAAACTATGAGAGGAAACGGGCGCTGCAACTTTAGGTTTCGATACATAACCGGCCTATGAGTATTACTACCTTAATATCTCTACGTGGTTTCGATACATAACCGGCCTATGAGTATTACTACGTGGTTCGGCCGCTGCCTTCAACATCCAACAATCCATACAATAATAGACAAAAAAAAAGTAAATAATCATCCGACTAATACCCCACATTAACAGTCTGTTCCAAAGGACAAAATACCTAACAACATACTAATATACTAGTGTTAACCCTCCGTTCCATGGAAAATATAAACAAATCCGTACAAACTAATCAAAAACCATGTCGTCCTCCGGGTAAGCTGGTGGTAATGCTGGTGGGGAGGCTGGTCCGGTTGGCGCCAAAGGAGGTCTCGGCATGGACGTACGCTTGGGATGGTTTGCCCCTCAAGCCGTCCTCCGCATAAAATGCAACAATGGTTAGAGAGTCGAATCTGTGAACAGTGTTTAGTACCCCTGTTCTGTCGCAGGGGCCGGAAATAGACATCCTTCCGTTAAAGTCGACTCCGCTCCTCCGTGGGTTTCTAAAGAGGCTGCGCAGCCGATCGATCGCTACTTCCCACCCAGGAAGACACCGATTGACATCAAGTAGACACACCTACAACCAAATTAAATCAATAATCACGCTAAAAATGTAAAATTGGTGAGAAAATCGTTCTTACCCAGGATTCTAGAGCGGCAGGAGCAGGAGCAGGAGCAGCTTGTTTAGAGGTAAAACAACCCATGAGAGAAGAGAATGACGCAGAGAAGCGCGAGAAGAAATTATGAGAGGAATCAGCGCTGCACTTTAGGGTTGAGAAGAAACTATGAGAGGAAACGGGCGCTGCAACTTTAGGTTTCGATACATAACCGGCATATGATTATTACTACCTTAATATCTATACGTGGTTTCGATACATAACCGGCCTATGAGTATTACTACGTGGTTCGGCCTCTGCCTACAACATCCAACAATCCATACAATAATAGACAAAAAAAAAGTAAATAATCATCCGACTAATACCCCACATTAACAGTCTGTTCCAAAGGACAAAATACCTAACAACATACTAATATACTAGTGTTAACCCTCCGTTCCATGGAAAATATAAACAAATCCGTACAAACTAATCACAAACCATGTCGTCCTCCGGGTAAGCTGGTGGTAATGCTGGTGGGGAGGCTGGTCCGGTTGGCGCCAAAGGAGGTCTCGGCATGGACGTACGCTTGGGATGGTTTGCCCCTCAAGCCGTCCTCCGCATAAAATGCAACAATGGTTAGAGAGTCGAATCTGTGAACAGTGTTTAGTACCCCTGTTCTGTCGCAGGGGCCGGAAATAGACATCCTTCCGTTAAAGTCGACTCCGCTCCTCCGTGGGTTTCTAAAGAGGCTGAGCAGCCGATCGATCGCTACTTCCCACCCAGGAAGACACCGATTGACATCAAGTAGACACACCTACAACCAAATTAAATCAATAATCACGCAGAAAATGTAAAATTGGTGAGAAAATCATTCTTACCCAGGATTCTAGAGCGGCAGGAGCAGGAGCATGAGCAGCTTGTTTAGAGGTAAAACAACCCATGAGAGAAGACAATGACGCAGAGAAGCGCGAGAAGAAATTATGAGAGGAATCGGCGCTGCACTTTAGGGTTGAGAAGAAACTATGAGAGGAAACGGGCGCTGCAACTTTAGGTTTCGATACATAACCGGCCTATGAGTATTACTACCTTAATATCTCTACGTGGTTTCGATACATAACCGGCCTATGAGTATTACTACGTGGTTCGGCCGCTGCCTTCAACATCCAACAATCCATACAATAATAGACAAAAAAAAAGTAAATAATCATCCGACTAATACCCCACATTAACAGTCTGTTCCAAAGGACAAAAGACCTAACAACATACTAATATACTAGTGTTAACCCTCCGTTCCATGGAAAATATAAACAAGTCCGTACAAACTAATCACAAACCATGTCGTCCTCCGGGTAAGCTGGTGGTAATGCTGGTGGGGAGGCTGGTCCGGTTGGCGCCAAAGGAGGTCTCGGCATGGACGTACGCTTGGGATGGTTTGCCCCTCTAGCCGTCCTCCGCATAAAATGCAACAATGGTTAGAGAGTCGAATCTGTGAACAGTGTTTAGTACCCCTGTTCTGTCGCAGGGGCCGGAAATAGACATCCTTCCGTTAAAGTCGACTCCGCTCCTCCGTGGGTTTCTAAAGAGGCTGAGTAGCCGATCGATCGCTACTTCCCACCCAGGAAGACTCCGATTGACATCAAGTAGACACACCTACAACCAAATTAAATCAATAATCACGCAGAAAATGTAAAATTGGTGAGAAAATCATTCTTACCCAGGATTCTAGAGCGGCAGGAGCAGGAGCATGAGCAGCTTGTTTAGAGGTAAAACAACCCATGAGAGAAGACAATGACGCAGAGAAGCGCGAGAAGAAATTATGAGAGGAATCGACGCTGCACTTTAGGGTTGAGAAGAAACTATGAGAGGAAACGGGCGCTGCAACTTTAGGTTTCGATACATAACCGGCCTATGAGTATTACTACCTTAATATCTCTACGTGGTTTCGATACATAACCGGCCTATGAGTATTACTACGTGGTTCGGCCGCTGCCTTCAACATCCAACAATCCATACAATAATAGACAAAAAAAAAGTAAATAATCATCCGACTAATACCCCACATTAACAGTCTGTTCCAAAGGACAAAATACCTAACAACATACTAATATACTAGTGTTAACCCTCCGTTCCATGGAAAATATAAACAAATCCGTACAAACTAATCAAAAACCATGTCGTCCTCCGGGTAAGCTGGTGGTAATGCTGGTGGGGAGGCTGGTCCGGTTGGCGCCAAAGGAGGTCTCGGCATGGACGTACGCTTGGGATGGTTTGCCCCTCAAGCCGTCCTCCGCATAAAATGCAACAATGGTTAGAGAGTCGAATCTGTGAACAGTGTTTAGTACCCCTGTTCTGTCGCAGGGGCCGGAAATAGACATCCTTCCGTTAAAGTCGACTCCGCTCCTCCGTGGGTTTCTAAAGAGGCTGCGCAGCCGATCGATCGCTACTTCCCACCCAGGAAGACACCGATTGACATCAAGTAGACACACCTACAACCAAATTAAATCAATAATCACACAGAAAATGTAAAATTGGTGAGAAAATCGTTCTTACCCAGGATTCTAGAGCGGCAGGAGCAGCTTGTTTAGAGGTAAAACAACCCATGAGAGAAGAGAATGACGCAGAGAAGCGCGAGAAGAAATTATGAGAGGAATCGGCGCTGCACTTTAGGGTTGAGAAGAAACTATGAGAGGAAACGGGCGCTGCAACTTTAGGTTTCGATACATAACCGGCCTATGAGTATTACTACCTTAATATCTCTACGTGGTTTCGATACATAACCGGCCTATGAGTATTACTACGTGGTTCGGCCGCTGCCTTCAACATCCAACAATCCATACAATAATAGACAAAAAAAAAGTAAATAATCATCCGACTAATACCCCACATTAACAGTCTGTTCCAAAGGACAAAAGACCTAACAACATACTAATATACTAGTGTTAACCCTCCGTTCCATGGAAAATATAAACAAGTCCGTACAAACTAATCACAAACCATGTCGTCCTCCGGGTAAGCTGGTGGTAATGCTGGTGGGGAGGCTGGTCCGGTTGGCGCCAAAGGAGGTCTCGGCATGGACGTACGCTTGGGATGGTTTGCCCCTCATAGGATGTGTTCGCTTTGTTAGAAATGCCAAGAAATGACTCCAATTCTGTCCATTTACAGCGTTCGGTTTACAATGTATAATTCATGCGAGCCCTTGAAATTAGCAAGGGCCCGCCACTGTTCATCAGAAAAGTGCACAATTCATTTCTTGGGCAATAGGTGGTTTATGAATCTGGGAGTGCGGCTGACACCAAGAATTGAAGACAAGATTACAATTTTACCCCCATCGTTTTCATTTCCCCCAATTTCAGTCATCACATTCAATTTAAGCCACCAAAATCGAAGACCAGAAAGTTCAGTCTTCACTTTCCAATTTCCGCCGGCGGAGCATATTACTTGAAGCAACAACAAGTTTCATCCAATTTGCGGAGAGTGAGATCGAGATGGAAGGGAGTGGGAGACTGACGATGGAGCGGAGGTGAGACCAGTTGCGGCGAGCGATGATGCAAGAGATGAGAGAGAGACCAAATAGAAGAGGGAGAGGAGATGAGTCGAACAGAACTGAGGACGACGGTGAGCAGGGGCAGCTCTGAGGAGACGGGCGTGGATGAAATTGAAGGCGATGGGGTGACTGATGGACTCTATGTCGGTGTTGATGATCAAAGCTACCGTGGCAAACGCTTTTCCGCAACAGAGTGATAAGAATTCCGGCGATCAGCTGGCAAAAGCGAAAGCTGGAGATGTGGGGATCCGGACGAGTTCGTCGATGAAGAGATCGGCTTCGTGTAGCAGCAAAGTGTTTCGTGTTGCAGCAAATTTGGGTAGCATCTTCACCTCTTCTAATGGCTGCCATTATTTTGCAGAGAGGAAACATTTGAGGTGTTTTTGGTCTTTTTAGACAATACTTTACATGGCCATATTTCCACCTCTTCCCCAAATCAGCTACACTGAACGGAAGAAATAAAACAAGGATGGTGGGCCCTCTTGACCCAATTCTTGACCAGTTTTATTTCTTGGCCTAATCAAATATTAGTAACCGATCACATCCCTAGTCTATTTAAGTCAATACATCCATAATTAATTAGTGCTAAATAGAGACAAGATTCTGTGACATTCAAATCAATGGTAACTCACACGTAGTAAGTATTAATTATTATATATACATACAATAACCCTTCACCTCTTGTACGAATTCAATTTAGTAGCAACCGCAAGAAATCGGTAAACGTCTTTTACTTCCTCAACTTTGTTTTTTTTTATAAAAAGGCTAATTAAGCTATAAAATTTTATATGAATTCAAATTTGATTTTCATGTTTTGTTCTGAATCAGGGATTAATTAATATGTTGGGAGGTTTTTGTAGAGCGTTGTGCTCAACACCTATGCAAATTAAAGAAGAAGAATATGTGGTAAGTAATCGATACACACACACACTGAATTAAATTAAACCCTTATTTCTAATTGATTTGTTGTTAGAGCATCTCCAGTGGTCGGCTAGCCACCGGCTAGCCGATTCGTCGCGCTAGCCGGTCGGCTAGCCGAACCATTGGGGCCGGCGAGCGGCAAATCGGCTAGACGATCGGCTAGGGCTGGCCGATCGGGGGGCGCTGGCCGATGCGCTGGCCGATCGGCTAGCCGCCATTGTGGCGGCCCGATCGGCTAGCGATCGGCCAGCGCCTATTTTCGTTTTTTTTTTTTTTTTTTTTTTTTAAAAACCTATATAAACGCGATTTTAGTTTCATTTTCATTTGCACCACTTGTTTTAACGAGTTTTCTATCTCTCTAACTTTCTGTACAAGAGCATCATCGAGCGATGGATCACAACAACGAGTCCAGTCCAGTGACGAGTGGATCTCAGACTCCCACGACACCTGTGGGATCTGGATTGGGGCAGATGGGCCCGGGGTGGAACGTCCCTTGGCCGCAGATGATGGGGATGATGGGCGGTGCGCCGGGGGGGGTGCAGGGGGGTATGCCGTGGGTGATGCCGGGCGGGGGACAGGGGAGCGGTGGGCAGTCAGCGCCCGGGTGGGGGGGTATGCCCTAGATGCAGCAGATGCTGCTACAGCAGCAGATGATGCTCCAGCAGCAGATGATGGGGCTGCAGGGGGGGATGCAGCACGGTATGCATCCCGGGATGCAGGGGGGGATGCTGGGAGGGGACACGGTATATCGTCCCTCCCTCGATTTTTTGACGGCTGCGTCTCACACGTCGTCCCCGGTGGAGACGCAGTTCACTGGGAATGAGACTTTCTCATTACAGGAGTTGGGGATCGATCTCGTGGATCCGGCTACCCCCGTTCCAGCGCGTCGGCCCGCGCCGCAGAAGAAGGGGAAGGCCAAGGCGGCCGGCGAGTCGTCGCAGCCCGCCGCTGACGACACCCCCACACGGAGGAAGTGGACGGAGGACGAGTACGTCGGGGTGGCCAAGGGGTGGTTGGAGGTGTGTGACGATCCGCTGGTGTCGAACGAGCAGCGGGTCGTCAACATGTGGGCGAAGATCAGAGCTTCCTATAGGCAGCACTGCCCGCACGGGAAGGACTTTAGCAATGAGGAGGTCCGGAAGGGGTGGGGGCGCATCAGGGCCGCGGTTGGCCGTTTTGCGAATTTGTACGCCAACGCCCTCCGTCAGCTTGGTAGTGGCCAGAACGAGGACGACGCCCGGAGGATAGCCGAGGGTCAGTTCCCCCTGACGGGGACGTATAAGGAGTTCACCTTCTGGGAGTGCTTCTTGTTGCTGAAGGACTCCGAGAAGTTCCGGGCGGGGTGCGAAGCCGGGTGGCAAAAGAAGCAGAGGCTGAACTATTCCGGCGACTACAGCGGCAGCAGCGCCGGATCCCACGACCTCCCCCCGGATGCTCAGGAGCGTCCATCCCCTCCTTCGTTTACCGGTCGCCCTCGCCCGGTTGGACAAAGGCGGGCGAAACGGGCTGCGAGGGGAGGATCTCCCCTATCGCCCCGTGAGGTCTCATCCGCCCTCCCCCCCGCCCCACTCGAGTACGCTCTCCATTCGCGTAACCATACGCGGGATCAGATGTTCAAGGTCTTGCAGGAGTGGAGGGCCGCCACTGACCCCACGGAGAAGATGTTTCTGAAGGAGTTGCTCGATAGCATACGGGCTGATTTGGCACTCGCCAGGGAGCGGTTGGGGGGTACCGACGTGGACTCGGATACCACGGGTGGCGGCAGCGGCGGCGATGACAGCGGCGACGGCGATGACGGCGGCGACGACGACGAGGAGTAGATAGTAGCGGGGCTCGTGTGCGGAAGCCCCTTTTTTTTTACAAAAATTCATGTAATTTTTTTTTTTGAAACTTTGTACTTTTTTTTGAATGAAATGAATTAATTTCCCGTATATGTGTCGTAAATTGAATTCCGTAATTTAATCGTAATTTTAATTCCGTAAATGCAGTATTTTTTGAATTATTTTTTTGCGGCTGGCCTATGGCTGGGCTATGACTGGCCTAAATCTGATGTGGCAGGAGGATTTTGTAGTGCTGCTAACGTGGCAGGGGAGGGAATGGTTGGGCTATGGCTGGTCTATGCACCACTGGAGATGCTCTTAAGCGTTGTACCGTACAAGTGGATGCTGACAAACAAGGGAATAGGCATGTAGTGGAACTGCTCAGGTTTTGCCAAGGTAGTGTTTTTTGTACATCAAATTAATTACTATAATAGTACTATTTTTAATACATATCTACATGAACATATATGTGTGTGTATAGTTGGGGAGTTCCAAATGGACCAGAATGGAAAGGTGGAAATAAGTACAATTACTGATAAAAAAAAACTGTCGAGGGTGATAAAGAAATCCAAGATGATGAAGCTTATAGAGATGGAGTGCTCCAACAAGGATGAAGCTCCAAACTATTATGTCAACCAAAATCATTGCGTCATAGATATACCTACAACGGAAGATACCATCAGAGATTTACTATTTACTATTCCATAATAGTGGAGTTATTTTGCCATTTTGGTATGTTTTATAGCAGTGGAGTAATTTCCGTTTTGTTAGATTATCTCATACTATCTCGACTCCTATGGAACGAAGGGAGTACTTCTTTAGTTAGATTATTTTCTTATTTTTGTTATTTTACCTTTTTGAAAACAACGTTGCCTTTGAATACCTTTTTATGACTTATTCAATTAAGAAATAACAAACCCTTTATTTTATTTTGTCTTTTTTACTTTTCACTCACGTGTAATATATGAAAAATGAAATTAGACAAACTAATCGTAAAATTTGTCGTGAGAAAATTCAAAATAAAGTATTGTCATCAAAATTTTCAAGTTTATGTGACCATGCCACTTGTAGGCAATAATCACTTTATAACCTTCTGAGCAATTTTTTCAAAAAAAATTTATCAAAACAAAAACTACACTCTCCATTAGCGAATATCCTAAAAATGAGCAATTTTTAATAAAAAAATCAAAACACAAATTAGGGTTAATATAAAAATTTAACATGTATCCTAAAATTCTATTTTTGTACGGAGTACTAAGTTTTTTATTTTAATCTTAAAATAAATAGAAATAGCGAAAGAAATATCAATATATATCTAAACCTTACAATATTTTTTCAAATATTCTTTTTTTTTTGGTGAGCCTTTCATACTTGTTTTCTTCTCAAGCACGAAAAATAAGATTCATCAAATATAAAAATAAAATTATTACTTTCTTAAACTTTGTTCCAAAATTATTAGTATCTTATCAAATAAAATCTCTTCGTTTTCATATTTGCGATTCTTATTTCCTTATGGGCAAATGTGAGTAACATGTCATGAGGGATCTCTAATTATTTAGTTTCCTAAATTACAAATATTATTATAATAATAGTCTTACTTGATTTGATTTATATTTTGTTATTATATATTCCGTCATCCAATTATGATTATAATTGTCCTTATAATATTAGGAAATTTTGGTCCGCTGCCCACGATCCGTCATCATATCAAGTCATCATGCCACTTCGTATCTCATATTGCTTGGAACCATATGCCGAATTGCTTGCATATGTATTGCAGATTGCATGTTACTTATTGTCACGTTGTCACTTTAAGAATGATGTCACCCTAACGCACCTCTGTATGTATATTTATATATGTAATGGTTGTTTTGAAAATTAATTATAGGTTCTTGAACGCAATGGTGGTACCTTTGAGCAAACTCCTTCTCCGTTTCCCAACATGAAATGTCTCAAGGTGATGGGAGTACGTCACAGAGTTATCACAGTGTATCAAGGAGTAATGAAGTATTTGAGGGGGTCTTTGTATTGTGAGGTGGAGTTTTCACCTGGGTTGGATGTTGTTGAACAGGTTTCCAATGAAGACAAAAACAACTATAAAAAAAAAATTGCGGACTCTGAAGACATGAATTTACATAAACAATTATTTTTACTATCTCGAAAATATTAATTTGTCGCTCATTTTTCAGCTCGTACTTCTTTCAGAGCACAACAACCCCTAACTTCTTTTCAGCTCGTACTTCTTGAGCACGTTCAATACAAACAATTAGCTAGACAAAAACCCCTAACTTCCAAATCATGTGTATTTAGGGGGTGTTCGGTTGGCAAGACTAAAACTCATGATTAAATATGTATCATGTTTGGTTTATAAGATTGACCCCCACAACTTTATCCTAGATGGATAGTCTCATGATTATTAGTCATAGTCTCCCCCCTCCAACTAAAATAATCCCACAACTTAATCCTAGATGAATAGTCTTTTGATAATTAGTCATGACAACCGAACACCATCTTAGCATATATCTAAGCAAAGACAAGACAATAAAAACACGAATTTAATTTCAAATTCCCTCGTGGCCAACACTTTCATAACTCCCAAAAGAAATTCTTGCAAACTTAAATATTAGAGCAAACTAGAGTCGGTAAAATCGGGCTTGTTTGATTGGACCTTTTCTTTTTCCCTTCTTTATAGTTATATTGTTCTAATTTTTTGTTGCCTATACTACAAATATGATTAGAAAAATAATATTATTTGAAACTCATATTTTTGTTTTTATGTATGTGTATAACCTATTTCTATGTATAAATTTCTTCTTTGGACGTCACTTTTTATTTATTTTTGGTGAGATTTCATTAGATTTTTTTATATTCAGATATTCGTATCTGTATCACTCTATATGTATAATATTATGGTAAGAAATGTAAGAAATAAGGAATAAAGAATAAAATTAGAATCTCCTAAACTTTCTATCGGTTTCCTTCCAAAAACGTTATTACAATTTTCCTAAATTACAAACATTATTAGAATAGTAAATATCTATATATACATACAATAACCCTTCACCTCTTGTACGAATTCAATTCATAAATTTCCTAAACTTTCGGTTTCTTTCAATTCTCTCTCACAATGAGGGCTATTCAGAGCGCCACCCTCTCCATCCTCCACGACGCCACCGGCCGACGCCGTCGTCTGCCACTCTGGTTCAGGTATCTTTATCTTTATTCAACTATATTTTAATACTATATGAGGATAAATTAATACTATATGGAATGGAATAATTACTTATTAGAATTTTTGTTAAAAATCAGTCAATCAAAATATGTTTTTTTTGGAGGAAGACCGAATCAGCCAATTCCATGCTAATTTATTTTATTAAACGTTGTCTTTTACAGTTATATATTGTAATTAACATATACTCCCTCCGTCTCGCTTTAGGAGTCCCGGTTTGACTTAGGCACATGTTTTAAGAAAAAGATGTTTGAGTGTGTAATAAATAAATATTGTAGTGGATATTGAGACCCATTTTTAATTGATTGTCCAATAAATAAGTGTTGTAGTAGATGTTGGACCCACTTTTAACACTTTTTTATTAGTTGTAGTGGATGTTGGGACCCACTTTTAACACTTTGTAGGCATTTTTTATTAATTTATCTCAACCGAGACTCCTGAAGCGAGACGCCCAAAATTGATCAACCGGGACCCTAAAGCGGGACGGAGGGAGTAGTACGTAGTTTTAGTTTAATTACTCAATAAAAAAATAATTTTAATTAGATTACTACAGTAGTATATTTCTTATTCCCACGTGTTCTTTCTGTGCAAATATTTTCCATGCTTTTTCCTTTTGTATTTTTATTTCTCATTCACTCCGTTTTCCTAATTTGATAAATTTTATTTGTATCAGAGCAATGGAGAAAGACCGAATGAGCCAACTCCCCGATCATATTCTTCTCCTCATCCTCGGCAAAATCGACACATCTGAAGCTGTTAAAACCACCATTCTCTCCCATAGATGGAAGAATCTGTGGTGTCACCTCCCGAGCCTCCGCTTCCACCTCAGCTTCGCTACCGCGGAAGCCGTCCACGACTTCCAACTCTCGCCACTCGACGCTGACAAGGAATTCGTGGAGAAATGCGAGCTCTACGCCATCAATCAGGGCTTCCAATCCCTCCACCTCCACGCGCCCACCGGCCTCAAACTGAGGCTTCCCGCAGCGTTTCTCACCTGCGAGACGCTGCAGGAGCTCGACCTCAGGAACCCGTTCGGCTCGGTCAAACTAGCCGGACGCTTATCCTTGCCAAATCTGAAAACCTTCCATCTCGAAACCCTTTTGGTCTTCGACGACGATGACGTCAGCAAGGAGCCCTTTTCCGGTCTCCCCGAGCTCAAGAAGCTTACTCTTGTCAAGTATTCAAGGGATGGCCTTGTTATAAAGGCTCCAAAGCTTCGAGTTCTTGATATCATCGATGTCCCTAATGTGGAAGAGATTTCTGCTCCGTTGCTTGCCTCGTTTATATACCGTGGTAATAAGGCTTGGAAATGTGAAAAGGTGGATCTCCCGGTGTTGGAACAAGTCTACGTACACATTTATGATAATCGTTATTGTGTCAATCATAACGACTTTTATACGATGTGGGGTCAATTTGGGAATGTCACCAGATGTGAATTCTTTTTGGGAACTCGCAATGTACCTAACTCCCTCCCCATACTACACTATAATGGCCCCTTTGAGCTTGAGGTGAAGAAAGGAGATAGCCTATTACGCTCACTGTTTGGGTTTAGGGTTTAAGGTTTACGGTTTAGGGTTAAGGCAGTAATACACATTTTGGAATCAGCATATTATATCTTTTTTTGGAATCAGGCAGTTTTACACATTTTGTGGACAGATTTAGTTGCATTGGAATCCGCATATTTTATCATTTTTATTTGATTTAATGCTTATGGGTTATATTTAGGGGTTTTTTTATTTTTAATGCTTATAACATTACTGTTTGAGTTATATACAAATGAGTAGTATATTTTTATTTTTCTCAGCATAAAATACGAAAAAGACAAACATTTAGCTAGGCAAAAGAGTTCAATTGTTAATTAAATTCAACCATACATACCAAATCCAAATCAATCATTGTTAAATTCAGCTAATACACCAAGCAAATATACCGAAATAATAATGCAAATCAATAAACATTAGATAAACCTCAGTCAATTTATGTGTGCAAATCCATATCTTCTAGGCCAACCTTGTGTGTCTCCGCAGAAGCTTCTGCGTCTCCCTCATCAAAATCTACAATAAGATTATAATAAATTTCAATTATTGGGGCGGACCTACGTGGAGACATGGGGGTCCTTGCTGCGAATTTGAGTGATATTTTTTAGTTGAAAATAAATATAGTAAGTATTTCTCAATTATTTCGGCGCTTCCAATATTACGGTATGCAACCACTATTAACAACAATTTGGACCCCCCACTATCCATACATAAGTTAGGTGGTCATGTTTTTATAGGATCGATAAATTGTCGACCAGCCCGGTTCGACTGGATCGGGTGGGCTAGCTTGCCCGTGTGACACCTCTAATATCGATGTGTGCAGAAACTTATTCCCACTTGCTCGGCTTTTCTATAAAGTCTTGTATACACATAATTCCTTGACATAATAAATCATAGTATAGAAATTTTAAGTCTCTTACCACACTTTTGTTCTTGAAACTCCCACTTTTTTGTTTATCATTTGTCCGTGTCTCACTCTTTTGTTGATCGTTTTATTTAAATGTACATCGTAATTAAAATTTATTTGAAAAATTATATATGCGCTACTATCAACTTCAATAATCAATATATATGAATATTGAAAATGGTACATAGAATATGGTATAAAACGTGGGAGACTTATCTTATTGGAAAGTTTAGTTAATTTATAATTTGGCTATAATATATTTAGGTTTGATTTTAATATTTGAATGGGTTTCAAAAACTTTGGTCGATTCAGTTGAGGCCCATTATTATACCAATTGTTGTAATGTTATTATATATGACTAGCCACTATATGGAGTAAATAAAATTAGTACTCTAATGGAGTATATTTTATCAGAAATAAAATTTTAATATTACTCCATTTGTTATTTTCCATATGTATGAGTGTGACTAGACCATAATATCTCTAATCTATTTAAGTCAATCCATCCATATTTAATTAGGGCTTGTATGATTGGACTTTTCTTTTCCCTTCTTTATGATTACAATAATAATTGTACTTGAAACTCATATTTTTGCTATTGTGTATGTGTATAACCTAATCCTATGTATAAATTTCTTCTTCGGACGTCACTTTGTTATATTTTTTGGTAGGATTTCATTTGATTTTTTTTTTCATATATTTGTATCTCAATCACTCTATATGTATAATATTATGGTAAGAAATAATGAATAAAAATAAAATTATAATCTCCTAAACTTTCTATCGGTTTCCTTTCATAAACGTTATTATACAATTTTCCTAAATTACAAACATTATTAGAATAATAAATTTCTAGGGTTTTCACATTGAGCCCAATTTGAACATAAATTAAAGGTCCAAACCTGCAACATGTATTTCCAACATAAATGACATTTATGTTTGATGAAAATAACAAAAAAAATACTATATACTATTGTTAAATATTCAAATAAGTAAGAATTAATTTTCATTGCGATTCTTATTAATTTCCTTATGGGAAAATATAACTACAATAATGAAATATCAGGGCCTATAATTATTTTGTTGCCTAAACTACCGATAATACTAGTATTAGAATAAAAATCTTATTTGACTTGATTTATTTATTATATATAGAGAGGGTTGTGAATTGTGATCACCCATTTATAAATTTCCTAAACTTTCGGTTTCTTAGGGCAATTCAATCCGCCACCGGCCGCCGCCGTCTGCCACTCCGGTTCAGGTATCTTTATTATATGTGGAATGGAAGCATTATTAAAGTTTTAGTTAAAAGTATATAAATCAATCAATATATGCTACAATTAAAGTTTTTTTAGTCTTCCCCGGCGTTAAACAATGAAGGAAGACCGAATCAGCCAATTCCATGAGAGTAATTTGTTTTACTAAACGTTGTTTTTTAGTTTAATTAATCAATAAAAAAATGTGTACATGGGCTAAACTTGATACTCTCTTTACTCCAATTCCACGTTAATAGAGTAATTTCTTTATTAACCCAAGGAGTGTGGTCGAGTGGCATGGGATGTCCTGTCCATCCTTAACTAAATGGTCAGGGGATCGATCCATGCCTTTGGGTATGGAGCAACTTTGAGGTGCCTACAAATCAGCGCGGGGACTGGATCCGCCGGTGTAATTACCCAAAAAAAAGTCATTTCTTTATTAGAAAGTTTCAAGTTAATTGAGTTATTTCTATTTTTGGCAAAAAGTAATTATTTTCTCTTATCTCTCTTACTTTATTCACATCCACTTAATACATTATTCTTAAACTTCATGCCGAAAAGAAGTGTATCTATTAACAATTTAACATCAAATAGATGCACTTAAACTTGGTGTCTAAAAGAAATGCATTTATTAGCATTGAAAAGAAATGCATCTATTAACCAGAAACGGAGGGAGTATTAATAATTTTAATGAGATCATTGTGTACTTCCCATGCTTTTCTTTTTGTATTTTTATTCCTATTTTGATAAATATAGAATGATTATTTAATCTGATCCTAGTATGTCGTCTTTGCTCCATGTATCAGTAAATTAATTTCAATGGAGGAAGACAGAATCAGCAAACTCTCTGATGATATTCTTCTACTCATCCTCGATAAAATCAACACATTTGAAGCCGTTAAAACCACCATTCTCTCCCACAGATGGAAAAACCTGTGGCGTCTCCTCCCCAGCTTCCGCTTCCACCTCAACTTCGCCACCACCGGAACTTTTTCTCCTCGCCGCTGTCAGCTAGTCCCCCAATTGCTCGCTCACCGCGACGCCGCAGCCGCCGTCCACGACTTCCACCTCTCATGTCGCGACACCTGTCCCTACGAAGTCGACACGGAATTCGTGGAGGCGTGCGTGCTCTACGCCATCAATCATCGCGTTCAGTCCCTCCGCCTCCACTGGCCCACCAATGGCAGACTCAGGCTTCCCGCAGCGTTTCTCACCTGCGAGACGCTGCGGGAGCTCGAGCTCAGGCGGTTATGCAGACCTGCAAAACTGCCTGGGCGCTTATCTTTACCCAATTTGAAAACCTTTCATCTCGAAACCCTTTTGGTATTCGACGATGATGACGTCAGCGTGGAGCCCTTTTCCGGCCTCCCCGAGCTCGAGAAGCTTACTCTGGTCAACTATCCGGTCTACGGCCTTGTTATAAAGGCTCCAAAGCTTCGAGTTCTTGAAATCACTGATATCTCTAAAGTGGAGGAGATTTCTGCTCCGTTTGTTACCACGCTTATATACCATGGTGATAAGGCTTGGAAATGTAAAAAGGTGAATCTCCCGATGTTGGAACAAGTCTACGTGCACATTGATGATCATCGTTATTGTGTCAATCATAACGACATTGTAAGGATGTCTAATCAATTAGGGAATGCCACCCAAATGTAAATTTGCTGTGGGAGTAATAAAGTAGTTATTTGATGAGGACTCTCTTGTGATTATGAAAAATATTTTCTGTCCGCCGTTAGGAGTTAGGTGAAGGCGGGACCCCATTATCATTTTATTTCCGTCTTTTACTTTTCACGCATGCGCAATATACTATGAAAAACAAAATCAGACAAACTACACGTAAAATTTGTCGTGATATAAAAAAAGAAAGTATTGTCATCAATTATCACTTTATAACTTTCTGAGCAATTATTTTTAAAAAATTATCAAAACAAAAACTACACTCTCTATTAGCGAATATCCTAAAAATCATAGTACATAGTAATTTTTTTTGAGCGATTTTAAAAAGTAAAATCAAAACATAAATTAGGGTCAATATAAAAATTTAACAAAAATTTTTGTACTAACTTTTTTTTTAAAAATTTTAATCTTAAAATAAATAAATAGCGAAAGAAATATCAATATATGCGTAAACCTTACAATATTTTTTCAAAATGTTTTTTTTTGGTGAGCCTATCATACTTATTTTCTTCTCAGCCACGAAAAATAAGATTCATCAAATATAAAAATAAAATTATTACTCTCCTAAACGTTGTTCCAAAGTTATTAATATCTTATCAAATCTCTCTCAAAATCCATTCTCTACTTTTTTGGTAAAAAAAAATCCATTCTTTGTTATATGTCACTCTTCTTTACTACAATTTAATATTCGTTTTTCATATTTGCGATTCTTATTTCCTGAATTACAAATATTATTATAATAATTGTCCTTATATTATTAGGAAATTTAGGGCTTTACTGAAAAACCTTTACTATATATTATTGTTCTAAAGCTTGTGTTTGTTTCATGTTCAACGTTAGAGAATGGAGGAAGACCTCATAAGCCAACTACCTACCTCGAGCTCAGGTTCCCCGCAGCGTTTTTCTCCTGCAAGACGCTGCGGGAGCTCGAGCTCAGGGATTTGAGAACCCCATTTAAAGTACCTGGACGCTTATCTTTGCCAAATTTGAAAACCTTTCATCTTGAAACCCGTCTGGTCTTCGAGGATGATGACATCAGCATGGAGCCCTTTTCCGGCCTCCCGGAGCTGGAGAAGCTTACTCTCATCAAGTATTTTTTTTGGGATGGCCTTGTTATAAAGGCTCCAAAGCTTCGAGTTCTTGAGATCATCGATTGTTATGAAGTTAAACAGGTTTCTGCTCCGTTGCTTACCTCGTTTAGATACGATAATTGTAAGGCCTGGGAATGTGCAAAGGTGGATCTCTCAATGTTGGAACAAGTCTATTTAGACATTCGGAGCAATAGATACACTTCAAGTAAAAACTTTGTCAGGATGCTTCACCAGTTTCAGAATGCCTCCACAGTTATATTGACTTCCAACACTCTCAAGGTACCTTTTCTGTCTCTTTTCATGCTAATGCCTCTATGTTGCTAATTACATGTATGTGTATATGTGTGTGTAAGGTAATGGTTGTTTGAAACTGATAGGTTCTTGAACGCAATGGTGGTCCCTTTGAGCAAACTACTCCACCCCCGTTTCCCAACATGAAATGCCTCAAGGTTTTGAAAAGCGTAATAGAACTCGCAGAGCGTCCGAGGGATTAATCAACTATTTGAAAGGGACTTTGTGTTGCGAGGTGGAACTTTCTCCTCGTGTGTTTGTTGTTGAACAGACTTGTGACGAAGACGAAGTAGAAGATAACTACAAAAACTATGGCTACACATATTCTTATTATGATGATAGCGATTAAGACATTATCAACTTCTATTGAAAACATTTATCACTTGTTTTTATGACTTAAGTATTCCCTTAAGAAATAACAAACCCCTTATTTTTTATTTCCATCTTTTACTTTTCACACACGTGCAATATATGAAAAACAAAATTAGTACAATATATGAAAAACGAAATTAGACAAACTAAACGTAAAATTTGTCGTGAGAAAATTCAAAAAAAAAAAAAGTATTGTCATCAAAATTTTCACGTTTATGTGACCATGAGTAATGGTTGCCACTTGTAGGCAATAATCACTTTATAACTTTCTGAGCAATTTTTTCAAAAACAATTTATCAAAACAAAAAACTACTCTCTCCATTAGCGAATAGCCTAAAAATGAGCAATTTTTAATAATAAAATCAAAACACAAATTAGGGTTAATATAAAAGTTTAACAAATATCCTAAAATTCTAACTTTTTGTTAACTTTTTTTATTTTAATTGTAAAATAAATAGAAATAGCGAAAGAAATATCAATTAATATATGCTAAACCTTACAATATTTTATCAAAACGTTTTTTTTTTGGTGAGCCTTTCATACTTGTTTTCTTCTCAACCACGAAAAAGAAGATTCATCAAATATAAAAATAAAATTATTATTTTCCTAAACTTTATTCCAAAATTATTACTCCTAGTATCTTATCAAATCTCTCTCAAAATCCATTCTCTATTTTTTGGTAAAAAAATCCGTCTTTCGTTATTTCCTGAATTACAAATATTATTATAATAATAGTCTTACTTGATTTGATTTATATTTTGTTATTATATATTCCGTCATCCAATTAATATTAGGAAATTTAGGGCCGCGCCGCCCCTCCACGATCGGTCCCTCCTCCTGCCCTCACCATTATAAGGTTAATTATATGTACTATTATATCATAGTCTGCCACTTTGCTTATAAGGTTAATTATATGTACTATTATTGAGAATGTTTGGGATTGTTTTTATCTAAACCTATATTTTACAGAAAAAGTTTTACTATTATTTTTTTTTGTTTGACCACAGGTGTTCCGAACTGCATTTGGCGGAATCGGATTAATCCTGGTCGACAGGGCTTGCGGATTCAGGCCGAAAGTCTTCCAGTGGTGGTGGGGTTTGAACTCGTGACCTTAAGGTCACCACAGCTCTGCGCTGCCAACTGCACTACAGCCCGTTGGTAAAACCTTTACTATTATTGTTCTATAGTTTGGGACGACGGAAACACCTCAGAGAATGGAGGAAGACTTAATAAGCCAACTCCCTGATGATATTCTTCTTCTCATCCTCGATAAAATGAACATATATGAAGCCTTTCAAACCACTTTTCTCTCCAAAAGATGGAATAACCTATGGCGTTCCCTCCCCCGCCTCCACTTCCACCTCAACTCCCCACCTTTATATGTCTTCACCTACAATGTTTCTGACCTCCTCTCCCACCGCGACGACGCGGCCCCCGTCCACGACTTCCACCTCTCATTCGACCCCTACTACTCTAGAGTAGTTGACGGAGAATTCGTGAAGAAATGCGTGGCCTACGCCATCAATCATGGCGTTCAATCCCTCCGCCTCGACGCCCCCACCTACCTCGAACTCCCCGCAGCGTTTTTATCCTGCAAGACGCTGCGGGAGCTCGAGCTCAGGAATTTGGAAGCCCCGGTTAAAGTACCTGGACGCTTATCTTTACCGAATTTGAAAACCCTTCTTATTCAAACCACCTCTTTGGCCTTCGATGATGATGACGTCCGCAAGGAGCCCTTCTCCGGCCTCCCCAAGCTGGAGAAGCTTACTCTCGACAAATATTCGCGGTATGGCCTTGTTATAAAGGCTCCAAAGCTTCGAGTTCTTAAAATCATCAATTATGATGCTGTCGAAGAGATTTCTGCTCCGTTGCTTACCTCGTTTAGATACGATAATTATATAGCTTGGGAATGTGCAAAGGTGGATCTCCCAATATTGGAACAAGTCTATTTAGACATTCAAAGCACTAGATACTCTTCAAATCAGATTGATAAAAACTTTGTTAGGATGCTTCACCAATTTCGGAATGCCGCCACAATTTCATTGACTTCCAACACTCTCAAGGTACCTTTTCTGTCTCTTTTAATGCTAATGCTAGTATGTTGCCAATTACATGTATGTGTATATGTGTGTGTAAGGTAATGGTTGTTTGAAACTGATAGGTTCTTGAACACAATGGTGGTCCCTTTGAGCAAACTACTCCACACCCGTTTCCCAACATGAAACGCCTCAAGGTTGTGAAAAGGCGTAACGGAATGCGCAGGGTGTCTAAGGGAGTAATCAACTATTTGAGGGGGACTTTGTGTTGCGAGGTGGAACTTTCTCGTCATGTGTTTGTTGTTGAACAGACTTGTTACGAAGACGAAGAAGACTACAAAAAATATGGCTACGCATATTCTTATTGTGATGATAGCGATTAATTAAGACATACTCAACTCGTATCGAAAACATTTACCATTCGTTTTTCACCTCGTCCTTCGTTTATTATCTTCATCGTCGTCCATTGAATTTTAGAGCACAATAATTGTCCGTTACCTCGGTTGTGAAGTCAGCCAAACAGATAAAGGAGGATCAAGAGAGCTATGGAAATTATGGTCTTCATGTTTTTATATGAATATTATAGCACAATACTTCACTAATTTAAGTCCCAACCCTTCAATTTCTTACAATTGGTAGTATTTATTTGTCTAATGATTTTGGACAATTTGTATGATAAGGATTTAAAAGCCCATATAACACCAAATTTAACATTGAAAAAAGACAATACAACATTAAAAGGCTCCTTATATTAATCAAACATTAACTCAAGTGATCACATACTATATGTTATGGCTGATAAAGGTCTTGTTGTCTTCAAATTTTACCGAAATATTATAGCCCAAATCAAGAAACCTACCGAAACAAGAAAAAGAATTTTAAAATGTGGCAATGGAAACTTTTCCTAAACTTTCCTATCTGCGATTCTTATTTCCTTATGCAAAATATGATTACAAAAGCATCTTAAATTGTCTTATTTCCTTAATTATGGGGAAATTAATATATATGATTACAATACTTTGTTGCCTAAATTACAAATTGTCTTTGCTACTCCAACTATATAATCTCGTCCCATATTAATAAACTTACGTTCCTATTATCATACTCCTATTTTATAGGACTGAAGTATTATAATTTTTCAAAACTTTCTCTGTCGATTTCTTTCAAATCTCTCTCTAATTAGCCAATTCTCAATGGAGGAAGACAAAATCAGCCAACTCCCTGATGATATTCTTCTCCTCATCCTCGATAAAATCGACATATTTGAAGCTGTTAAAACCACCATTCTCTCCCATAGATGGAAGAACCTATGGCATCACCTCCCCCGCCTCCACTTCCACCTCTCACCACCTTTTTATTTCCTCCCCTACATTATTTCCTCCCTCCTCTCCCACCGCGGCGACGCGGCCCCCGTCCACGACTTCCACCTCTCATTCCACGACACCTACATAGTTGACATAGAATTCGTGGAGGAATGCGTGCTCTACGCCATCAATCACGGCGTTCAATCCCTCCGCCTCCACGCCCCCACCTACCCCGAACTCAGGTTCCCCGCAGTGTTTTTCTCCTGCAAGACGCTGCGGGAACTCGAGCTCAGGAATTTGAGAAACCCGGTTAGAGTGCCTGGACGCTTATCTTTACCAAATTTGAAAACCTGTCACCTTCAAACTTCTTTGGACTTCGATGATGTTGACGCCGGGATGGAGCCCTTTTCCGGCCTCCCGAAGCTGGAGAAGCTTACTCTCATCAAGTATTTTTGGGATGGCCTTGTTATAAAGGCTCCAAAGCTTCGAGTTCTTGAAATCATCGATTGTTATGGAGTGAAAGAGATTTGTGCTCCGTTGCTTACCTCGTTTAGATACGACTATGCTGTGGCTTGGGAATGTGCAAAGGTGGATCTCCCAATGTTGGAACAAGTCTATTTAGACATTAAGAGAACTAGATACGTTTACAATGATGTACTACACAACAAGTTTGTTAGGATGTTTCACCAATTTCAGAATGCCACCACTGTTTCATTGACTTCCAACACTCTCAAGGTTCCTTTTTCTCTCTCTCTCTCTCTCTCTCTCCTCGTACTAATAGTATATATATGTGCGTGTAAGTGTAAGGTAATGGTTGTTTGAAACTGATAGGTTCTTGATACGCAATGTGGTCCCTTTGAGCGAACTACTCCACACCCGTTTCCCAACATGAAATGCCTCAAGGTTATAAAAAGACGTTATGGAATTTACAGAGTGTCTAAGGGAGTAATCAACTATTTGATGGGGACTTTGTGTTGTGAGCTGGAACTTTCTCCTCGAGTGCTTGTTGTTGAACAAACTTGTGACAAAGAAGAATTTAACTACGAAAAATATGGATGCTCATCTTCTTATTATGATGATAGCGAGTAATTAAGGCATAATCAACTTGTATCCGAAACATTTATCGCTCATTTTTCACCTCGTCCTTCGTTTATTTTCTGAACTCACTTCTGTCCCATCATTCCAATTCTTTAAATCTGCAAACCGAAACGAACCATTATGGGACATACAATACATTACGGACGCATGATCATTACACAACACACATATTATTACACATAGATAACTATCCATTACCTCGTCCCCTCCAGGATAAGAACGTGGTAGGAAAATCAAATGTCAGATAAGATGATCAGAAAATCCCAACACAGATTAGCTTCATAGCAAATTCTTGAAAACTATATAGGAAAAACACAGAAATTTTATATAGAAGGCCAAATGAATCAGTAAAAAAGTTCAACCATATTGAGCGCTCTCTTATATCAAGACTGAAGATAAATTAAAGTAGGAGACCAAAGCCTAAATGAATTCAACGACATCCCATCCAACTAATAGTTGGAGGTTTTGAGTCATCACATGAGTAAATGAGAACTCTTCCGAAAAGTTAAGTAAGATCAAAGTGCTAGCATTTGGTGTATGCTCCAACGCATTTGAATTTCACCAACATATAAGTGACCATCATGGTAAAATGCGACCAGATTATCACTATCACAAGTTTGTATCTCATTGATACCATTTGAGCAAACAACGCAGTTCCCTCATAAAGTTTGAGCTGAAGGGCATACCAAGTCTACCACAGCAGGCTCAATACTGTTGGAATTTCTCCAATACCTTCTGCAATCTTCAGTAGACCCTTGCAAGAACGAAGCACTAGGAACTTCAGTTCAATATATGTATGCGAATCCAAATCATCTAGACCAACCGCAGCCTCTACAATAAGGATACTACAAATTTCAGTCATTGGTTTTGATAAAACAAGCTAGAATATAATGCATGCAGATAATGAGAGGAAAGGGAGTTCCATGTTCGGTTTCAGCTTTGTTGACAATATACATGCCAGTCAACAATGTGTCTATGATATCCAAAATTAGATAAACATAGAATTCTAAATCCTAGTCATGTTCACATATGTGTTAGTGTTACATAAGAATTAGTTTTTTCCAAGGCTACATAGAACTCTAAGCTCATCTATAATAGGAGACACAGACACAAAGATCATAATTTCCATAGCTCTATTGATCCTCAGCTATCTCCCCAAGACTTGCAAATCATTATGATGCCACACAAGATTGATTTCAAAATTTATTCAAGTATGTGTGCAAATCTAAATCCAACCAAGGGAAAAACAAAGGCTACGGATAGAATCTCAGTTCAATTTATAGGTGCAAATCCAAATCTTTTAGGCCAACCTTGAATGTCTCCACAAAAGCTTACGCTGCCTCCACAGCTGCAGCTGCCGCTGCCATTGCCACCTCGTAATCTACAATAACATTATATAAATTTCAATTATTGGTGATGGACAAATAAGCTAGAATATGATACGCATTCACATCGTTTCCAGGTAGGGGATTAATTTAGACAAGTTATTTGTACATCTTAAATGCTAGTCATGTTCGTATATGTGTTACATAAGAATTCGTATTAATTAAACAAGGATAGGTAGAAGCTCTAACCTCTAAATTTTCATAAGAGGGGAAACGGACATGAAGATCATAATTTCCATAGCTCCGCTGATCCTCATATATCTTCTTTGCTGATTCCACAAGAGACTCATTACTGAAATCCACTTCAATCAATTCCAGTGTGGGTATATTTCCTATAACTTCTGGGATCTCCCTTAAATCCGGACAAAAACGAAGCATTAGCCACTTGAGTTTCGGAAAGTGGCTGCTCTCAGTTATCCAGTGCTGGAGACCTGATCTCTCAATTAGCAAATATCTCAGCTGAGGATATTCTCCATCAGCTGTTTCCCATGTTTCACCAAAGGTTTGATCTATTAGCTTCAACACTTGCAGATTAGGCAATGAACCAATAATACTCATATCTTCCCAAGGAAATTTGCCACCCTGCAAGGTTAACTTCTTAAGTGTCCTGGGTAAAGCAAATAGGTTGTACCCCATCCAAGAAAAACCGCAAAGCCCGTATAGTTCCAACTTTTGAAGTTGATGCAGATGTTTGAGAAGATGGAGGTTACACCTTTGATCCATTCGGTACACAAGACCCAATCTTTTGACATTTGGAATCATTTCCAAGATCTTTTCAGTCCATACAAAATCTTTTATGTAGGTAAGAGTTTGGATATTTTCCAAAGGAAGGTTTGATCCATAGGGGGGATGAGGTAGGATACAAGGAATATAGAAAATAAGATGCCTTAATTGAGGCATCCTCCAAATCTCCAATGGCAGAGAGGAATAAGTATTGGTTGACCAATCTCTTTTCCTTCTAAAAATGGTTTGAAGCCTATTAAAAGTTGGAACCATGTCAGGAGTTGGACGAATGATTAAGGTTTGAAGATTCACAAGATTAGATATGGCTGAGGGAATACTAAAAGGACAGATTAAAGTAAAATATCTTAAATGAAACAATTCAAATACTTGGGACGAGAGCTCTTCAGAAGTTTCGCTCAAAGCGTCCAATATCCTAAGCGATCTACAGCGTCTTAGAAAGGCTGCCAACCTAGAGCGACTCTGGAATTGGAAGCATAACATGGTATGGATGGTTGGACACCAAATGTCATCAAAATGAGAAAGGCACAAACTGATGCGTCGCTCATTTATCATGCTATATGGAACAACTCTATCATCGATAACACGAAGAAACTCCTCATTGTGGGCTTTCCTTATGCACAAGTCTCGTACGATATCATGGAGGCTGCAATGCTTGATTTTCCCATCACTCTTTTTACTAGTCACAATTACAAGATTTCTCTTGACTAGATCTTCCAAACAATCCTCTGCCTCCTCTTCCATGCTTTTATTGCATTTGTTTTGATGCTTTAAGAAGCCCTCTGCTAACCATAATCTAATAAGCGTTGAAGCACGAATGCTTTCATCTTCTGGAAACATTGCCATAAACAGAAAACACGGCCTCAACTTATGAGACAAGTGAGTGTAACTCAAAGATAGTATCCCCTCCAACTCTTGACCAACAATGGGATTTATTACATTTTTGGAAACTTCCTCCCAAGAAGATGGATTCTTATTAACTTCGGAAAGGAATCCAGCAACCAGGACAACAGCAAGGGGTAGTCCCCCACAACTTCTTGCAATCTTTTTCCCTACATCCTCCAATTCAGGTGGGCAATTGCTGTCTCCAAACACCTTTCCCTTAAGCAAATTCCAACTTTGAGAATCATTCATGAAGCTCATCTCATGAGGAGCACTTCTCGAATCAGGATAAACGGCTAGATCCGCTAGCCTTGTGGTTAACATGATTCGACTTCCATTATCATCATCTGGAAACACATTCCTTACATCATCCCAAACATTTGTGCTCCATACATCATCCATTACCACAAGATACCTCCTACCCTTCATGTTTTTGTACACTTTCTCTGTCATTATTGAAACATCATCCATCTCTAATCTAGACAAGTGTTCTTCTATCAATTTCATCGAATCTACAAGCCCTAAAAGAACTTTTTGTGCACTGTAATCTTGCGATATTGTAAGCCAAACACGAATATCAAAATGATACATGATAACTAAATCGTCATAAACAGTTCTAGCCAGAGTGGTCTTACCGATTCCACCCATCCCCAAAATGGGCACAACTTCGAGTTTTGATGAGAGCCCACAAAGCCGATCCTTTATCACCATCACATCTTCATTCAAACCAATCACCACACCGTTTCCAGTAGCTGCAACTCTTGATGCTGCTGATGATGAGAGAGAAAGATATGAGTAAGCATGTCGCTCGTCCATCACATCTCCAGCAATTAAACAGAATTTTTCCATTACATTTTTTAGCTGCTCTTCAAAATTCAAGCTTGATGGCATTTCCTCCCCTCCATAAAATGACTGCCTCCACATAAATTCTTCGATGATATCTTCAATTTTATGAGCAACGTCCCTCAGCTTGGCTTCCCAACGGTTGGATCTCTCTGGATAATCTTCGAGGAAAGTAAGCAAGATGATAGCATACTCGTGGATGGATGTAATGTTTTCTTTTGCATTGGTAGAAAAGTTTGTTATGGCATGATTTGTATCAAGATTTGTAGTTTGAGCAAGGGAAGCAAGAGCTGCATAAGCTGCCATACTCAGCGATTTCAGAGAGAGAGAGAGAGAGAGAGATAGGGAGGGAATCGGTGACTTTTCTGAGTTTTTGAACAATAGGTAGGAAATCGGTGACTTTTCTGAGTTTTTGAAAAACAGGAGCTGATTCTCTCTCTCTCTCTTGAACATTACAATAAATTAATGCAAGTAAGATAGGCTAATGGCTTAGTTGAGGGGACAGAGTCAAAGTAGGATACAGAGTCAGATTACTCATGTTTTTAAATATATTTATCTTTAAATTCTCAATAATTGAGGGGGCCTACATGCATTAGTATATTGGAGTAATATATACTCCATCTGTATATGCATAGACCATAGTATTTGTCATAATTAAACAGTATGCGAAAAGTGAAAACTGACATGGGATTCCTTGTCAACAAGAAACTAAAGAAATCTGCAGCCCAATTGTAAGAGAGCTTAAAACAGACTTCTTACCTTAGTGTTCCTGCAGAATTACTTGTCTGACCAGCAAGCCTCATCCAACACCTTACCCTCCGGGGCACTAAGGTTCACCACAACTGCAGCATATGACTACACGAGCACAACGCATCGAGCCTTGGCTTCCGAGTACGCCTTGAGGACATTCAGAGTGCCTACCACAGCAAGCTCAACTATTTCCACCCATAAATTGTCAAATTAAGGTTGTTACATCATCCATTCAACACTTTTATCTTAATAGGTTGAGTCTTCATATTTTGGTTCACAAAACCCCAACCAAACAGAACCAAACTGTGGAAATATCTGAACCTAATGACTACAAATATGTGAACAAATAGAGTACTCCCCATTTTGCATCACAGAAAACCAACTTACTAATAGTCACCTTTCCTTTCACTGTGCACATTGAATCTCATTTACTCCATGAATCATTTTGAGTTCAACACAAATTTTAAGAATATAAAGGAGGGTGAGTAGGAAAAGATAGTGGTGTGAGACCCATTTTTTTATATTAGTTTTATAATAAAATGTGAATAGAATGAATTAGTGAAAAGTAGGAATTACCTACTATTTATAGCAAAAATGAACTAGAACTCCTAGTGGCAAACGAACTAAAATGGTAAACCAAGACTTCTAATAGCGGACAGAGGGAGCACAACACACGGCTCAAAGCTAAGAAGTCACATGTGATTAATGAGATTAGAAAAGCATGATAAAGTGGAATGAATATATGTGATGAAAATACAGAGGCAGGCAGAGATGATAATCGTTCATGATTATACTCTACAGCTACACTTGATTCTAAATTTATATTTTTGCCTCCATTTTTCTCTGAATTAAATACTGAAATCATCACTTAGCTAATAGACTCAAAATGAAACTATAGGCAAAAGGCATGTCACAAATAAGACATCCACTCATTAATAAACGTCGAAACCAGGATAAATAGTACTAGTACTAACTACAAAAACAAGAGTTCCTTGCATAAGAAAACCATACATGCCTATCTCATAAGAATAGCCACTTCCTCAATTCCTCCGAAAAAGATTCGCAAGAAATTTGACTACCTGCAGCATACAATCCACACCCTCATTTTCGTCTCTGACTACATCCGGTGTTTCGTCAGTTTCCTTTGCCGCATTAGAATCCGCGATAGAGTGCGGAAGTATCCTGTTTTTACCATGGGATTAACATGAGAAAATTGCACCAAAACTTACTTGAGTATGGAAGAGTAACCACGAACCTTCCTATCTGTTCAGCTACTTGTTGTTTGGTCAACTGACGCAAAGAACGCTAGAAAAAAGGAAAAGGAAGAATTATTTGGTAGAGCATTCAGTTTGAAATGAAATACTATTACACGAAAGCATCTATTTCTGCTTTCGTGTAATGAAACAAATCAAGTACTTCAGATATTCTTAGTTTCAAAACAGAATTTTATGGCTTAAATGCTACTCTGTATTCAAGAATCAGTATAGAACTCTAACCCCGTTTATGTTACAGCGAACTTGAAGAGTATCATTTCCGCATTCCTCTTGATCCACTTCTATTTGCTTGGCCGACTCCAAAATAGACGAACTGCAGTCATCCACTTGAATGAGTTCAAGTGTATTGATTTCCCCAACAACTTCTGGAATCTTCAGTAGACCCTTGCAAGAACGAAGCACAAGGAACTTGAGCATTGGAAAGTGGCTGCTCTCAGTTAACCAGTGAAGCAGACTTGATTCCTCAATTAGCAAATAAATCAGTTGAGGAAATTCTTCATCAGTAGTTTCCCATGTGTCACCACAGCAAGCGTTTTCAAGTAGTTTGAGCACCTTAAGATTAGGCAACGAACCAATAACGGACATATCTTTCCAAGGATATCCCCCACCCAGTAGGGTCAACTTCTTCAGTGTACGAGGAAAACAAGGATTTTGTCCCCGCCAAGAAAATCCAGAATGGCCATATATGTGCAACTTTTCAAGCTGACGCATACACTCAAGATGATGGAGGCGATAATCCTGATCGGTGTAATAAACAAGTCCCAGTTTTTTGACATTTGGAATAATCTGCAGGAGCTTTTCATTCCATACAAGATCTGTCAAGGGAAATAGCGTTTGGAGATTTTCTAGAGGAAGATTTGATACTCCTACTAAACAGATTGGGGGATGAGGCATTCTATGATCATCAAACAAGAAAACATGCCTCAGTTGTGGCATTTCCCAAATTTCAAATGGCAACCAAAAACAGCATCCGTATTTGAATCTTGAATTGTATCGGTTAGAAATGATCAATGTTTGAAGATTCACAAGTTTAGATATGGCTGATGGAATATCGTTGAAGTATCTATTCAGAGCAAGATATCTTAAATGATACAACTCAAAAATTTCGGTATGGGGTCCACTGAGGCTTATGGAAAGTGCTTCCAATACCCTAAGCAATTTAAAGCTTCCCAAAAAGACTAGGCTAGTATTAGATGGTACATACTTGGTTTGGAAGCATAAAATGGTACGGATGGTTTGACCCCAATTTTGATCTATATCAGACTGACTGAAGCTGATGCGTCGCTCTTTCATCAAGCCTTGTGGAAGAAAATTCCGATCAACAGTTTGAAGAAACTTCTCTTCGTGGGCTATCCTTATGCACAAGTCTCGTATCATATCATGTAGGCTGCAACTCTTGATTTTCCCATCACTCTTCTTGCTAGTCACATCTACAAGATTTCTCTTGACAAGATCCTCCAAATACTCCTCTGCATTCTCCTCCAAACTTTTACAACACCCATCTTCATGTTTCAAGAAGCCCTCAGCTACCCATAATTTAATGAGTCTTGAAGCAACGATACTCCTATCTTCTGGAAAAGCTCCAAGAAAGAGAAAACACGGCCTTAAATGATGAGGCAACTGTGTGTAACTCAAAGACAATATCTCCTTCGAACCCTGACTAACAACTTGTTTTACAGTTTCAGCAATTTCCTCCCAAGAAGATGGAGTCACATTGACTGAAGACAACAATCCAGCAACCAGGACAACAGCAAGTGGTAGTCCTGTACAACGTTGTGCAATCTTTTTCCCTACATCTTCTAAGTTAGGCGGGCAATTGCTGTTTGGGAACACCTTTTGCTTAATCAACTTCCAACTTTGATAATCATCCATTATCCGCATCTTATGAAGAGGGCTATCGGGATCAGGATAAGCAGCCATATCCAATTCCCTAGTAGTTAACATGATTCGACTGCCATTACCATCACTAGCCGGGAGTATATTGCTTAAATCGTCCCAAACCCTTGTTTCCCAAACATCATCCAGTACAATGAGATACCTCCTCGACTTCAAGTGTTTATGTATATATAGACCGACGTTTTCAGATTCATCAATCTCAAAATATCTAGACAAATTCAATGAATCGAAGAGCATTTTCACGGACCTATGAGCACTATAATCTTGCGAAACCGTGAGCCAAGCACGAACATCAAAATGTTCCACAATTAAAGGATCATTGTAAAGAGTTCGAGCGAGAGTGGTCTTACCAATTCCCCCCATGCCCACAATGGGGATAACCTGACGATCAGATGACTGCCAACATAGCCGATCCTTCATTGCTATCAAATCGTCTTCCAAACCAATCACTGCATCGTTGCCAAAAGGTGCAAGTCTTGATGACGATGATGACGATGATGAAGATGATGAAGCATCAACAGGTCGATCTTCCGTGACTTCTCCAGCGATTAAACCAAAATCCTCTGTCAAACATTTCAGCTGCTCCTCCAATCCATTTCCTTTCTGCAGATACATGAGAGATTCAATGATATCTTCTGTTTTATAAGCTACATCTCTCATCTTCTCCTCCCAACGCGAGGCTTTCTGGGGACAATCTTCAAGGAACGATAGCAAGGAAGTGACATACTCATGGATAGATTTGACATTTTGTTCTGCGTCGATAGAAAAGAGAGATTTGTTTTGAATTCTATTCAGATCTGTAAGTTGAGCAAGGGAAGCAAGTGCAGCATAAGCTGCCATGGATGGTGTGAGCTGATCAAAAATGGTTTAAGTCTTGATGACTGAAGAGAGAGATCTCAATTTTAGTAGCTTGAAGTCTTCGATAGTAGCTGCACCAACTAATCCAAAATAAGTGATAGTATATGCCCAACAAAGATTATTTAATGATTAATAAGCTCTCACACCCATTAACTTGCCTACAAATCAGTGCGGGGAATAGTCATTGAGCTCGCTGATTGATATTCTTGGTAATTACCAAAAAAAAAAAAAAGTATCGAACTTAGGGATGTCAATCGGGCCGGCCCATCGGGTTTTGGGCCAACCCTATTCGGGTTGCGGGTCAATCGGGTGCGGGCTTGCCGGGTTGTAATTTCTTTCGGGTTGTAAAAGTTTGGCCCTAACCCTAAAAGCTCGGGTTTCGGGCTAGCCAGGTCAATCGGATTGCTACCGATAAGGTTAAGGCTCGAACAATCCAATAAATCATGATGAAAATTAGTTATATTTATAAAATATTAAATATTTAATTATGATAAATTTGATATATATGCTTAAACTCAATCATAAAATACTAATATTTGTGATATTTCGTGAAATTTTAATGCATGTTAAAAATTTAAATATTCTTTTAGTGAGATTAATTTATTTAATAATTATTATATTAATAAAAATTCAATATATAATTTATATATTTACCATAAAATTGAAAGTTATCTTTTTTTTAGTTATCTGTGTCATAAAATTAGTCAACGAAGTGTTGAATTAGGAGTAAAAAATTGAAAAATATAAATTTTAGCGGGTTTTCGGGCCTGGCCCTAACGGATTGCGGGTTAATCGGGTGCGGGCTTATCGGGTTTTATTTTTATCGGGCTAGAAATTTCCGACCCTAACCCTATAAATTTAGCGGGCTATTCGGACCAGCCCACGGGTTGCAAGCTACATTGACATCCCTAATCGAACTATTTATTAAATTTTATGAATTATTTATTTCAATAGTAAAAATTTCATAATTTTTTAATTACTTGCCTGCTCATTTAAGTTTTAACTTTTACTACGTATTTATCTATAATATTATGATAAATTAATGTAATATTAATAAATTACTCCATTATTTAAAATTGGGCAGTCCATATAATAACATTTGGGCTCCAACCATCCGCACCATTCTCTATACTTAAATCTTCTCAACTTTCCTAATGCGACATCCTTTTTACGATGCTATAGATTGCTTAGGATAGTTGATGCCGTAAGTGAAATCTATGTTTCACTCCTTTCAGAGGTATTCGAGTTGTTTCACTAAACTTATCTTGCTTTAACTGGTTCTATTATTCCATCAGCCATATGTAATCTCATGAATCTTCAAACCTTGATCATCCTTCCAACCTCTCTCATTGCTACAACCTTTTATAGTTGGAAAAGATACTGGCTAATTGATTTTGATCCATCATCTCATTTCTTCAAAGTACAACAATTGGTGCCCAGTGTACAATATTATTGAACAGCACAATTTGAAACAATGGCGAAATCAGAGAAGGCCAACTTGTTTGCAATTCTCAATAGTGTCAACCAGAGTTTGTTTCAATGGCTTATATTTCCAACCAAGTCCTTGCAGTTTTTCCGAACTCACTAGCGGAACCTCAATGCCTTCTTTAAAGCTGCGAGACGAGACGAACCATTATGGGACATACAATGCAATACAGACGTATGATCATTATGGAAAGATTATCAATTACCTCTTGGGGTAGTTGTAATCGGGATAGATTTCCTTGAGATTCTTAACCAAATCCTCGTTTTTTATCATATGAGACGTGCATAAGTATCGACCCTGGGCATTAGGTGTCTCGAATGCTAATACCATAGCTTCGGCTACATCACGTACATCTACTAGTACACGTAGATAATTATCCATTACCGCGTCCCCTCCTTGATAGGAACACGGTAGAAAAAACAAATTATTAGAAAACCTAACACACACCCACAGATCTTGCTTTTGAGTCACTGTCATAAAGGTAAATAGAGAACCATTATTAATCACCTTTTAAGAAGTTAATTAAGATCAAATTGCTAGCATTTGGTGTATGCTGCAGCATAGGGCCAAAGATGATGCCGGGTAACACGGAGACCAAGTCGACCCCGTTTGTCTCTGCATAGTCCCAAGCCTCGGCCTCCGCAGCTACTTTTGAGTAACAATACCAGTTCTACACTCAGAGATTTGGTCGGTCAAAATAGGGAAAAAAAAAAAAAAAAAAAAAAAAAAACTGCTTATAAACAAAACTCTCACATTAGTTTTCCGGCAGAATTCCTTGTCCGACCAACAATCCTCATCCAACACCTTACCCTTGGGGGCACTAGGGTTCACCACAACTGCAGCATACGACGATACGAGCACCACGCGTCGCGCCTTTGCTTCTGAGCACGCTTTGAGGACATTGAGAGTGCCTACCACAGCAGGCTCAACTATATCCACCTATCAATAGTCAAATTAAGATTGCCCTAAGTTAAAAAAAAATTGAATTCAATATTTCGATTCGATATGATTATTGAGTGATGACCGAACCTCGGGATTTGCAGCAGTAGTAGTAGCAGGGCTGGCAATATGGAAAACTCCATCACACCCTCTAACAGCTGCAAGAATGGAATCATAATCGAACAAGTCCGCTTTAAAGAGTTTGAGCTTTTCATCTGCATTCTCAAGCTTCCATAAATGAGCATTTTTCTCGTCCCCTGCATTGCAGTCGCATATTAAAACTCGTGTCATCCATGAGATTACTTTTTCTGGACGAATGGAGTATTTTCACATTCTTATAATAACCATCCTATATTGCATCATATGTAAATACTTTATCCGTCCAAAAAAATTCTCATTTTCATTTTGGTCTAAACACCAAAATTAGTACTATCAAAACTCGTGTCATTCACAAATAATTACTGCTACGTTGTTATAATAACCAATCTCGTGCATCATAAATATATACATAGAGAGAGAGGGAGAGAGTACCGGGATTTCTGACGGTGCCATGAACGTTGTAGCCTCGAGAGAGGAGAAGCTTGATGAGCCACGATGCGATAAAGCCGCCGGCTCCGGTAACACAAACAGTCTTAACATTTTCTGCCATTTCTTTTTCCTGCGAATTAAAGTGTATGACTACTAATTATATAAGAAGGATTAGTAATTTTAAAAATGCTTATAACATTAATATTTGAGTTACAAATGATAATACTATATTTTTAAATTTCTCAGCATAAAATACGGAAAAGACAAACATTAATTTAGGCAGAAGAGTTAATGGCAAATTGCATTATAAAACATTCACCTGCTTAATTAAATATCATAAGCCGTCAAGCCAGGTTAAAAACATAAATACGAAAATAGGAGTTCCTTGTATTCAACCATACATGCCAAATCAATCATTGTTAAATTCAAGTAATACACCAAACAAATATACGTACCAAACTAATAGTGCAAACCAATAAACAATAACCAAGAGTTGTTACACTTATAATAATGTTAATCATTTAATGTTGTAATGTTATTATACTGCATATGACTAGCCACTATTATATATATATGGAGTACATAAAATTATTAGTAATATTTTTTATCAGAAATAAAATTTAAATATTACTCCATATGTTATTTTCCATATATACGTATGACTAAACCATAATTAATATCTCTTATATTCTATTTAAGTCAATACATCTATATTTATTTATGGCTAAATAGTTATCACAAGATTCTGTGATATTCAAATCGTATATATTATATATACATAGTTACATACACAATAACCCTTCACCTCTTGTAAGATTCAATCCAGAACCACCCGCACGGTAAAACTCTTTTAATTTATGTGAATTCAAATTTGATTTTCATGTTTCGTTCTGAATCAGGGTGGTGCGGAATAGGGGCCTCCGATGATAGGATTGCACCGATACGTACTGAGCTACTAGAAGGAGAAGAGAGGGAAGAGGGAGAAACAACTTGCATCAATTCATTCACATAATATCTGAATTACAATCATGATCGGTATATATATAACCTCTCATGTCCATGTAAGCAACAATTAACCAACTATAACAACTTCTAACTGACTAACTAACTCGAATCCTTGCCACGTGTGCGTATGGTGATCTAGATCGTCTGGTTTACGTGCTATATGCACTCCCGTGCACCTCCGCAACAGCTTATTCTTGTTCTCATCTCACACTTATTTATCTTCTTTCTCTTTCGTGTATCACAGGGATTAATTAATATGTTGGGAGGTTTTTGTAGACTGTTTTGCTCATCACGAATGCAAATTAAGAAAGAGGAATTTGTGGTATTCGATAAATATAATCACTTTATGACTTTCTGAGCAATTTTTTTCAAAGCACAAACTATGCACTCCCTATTAGCGAATATCCTAAAAATCATAGTACTAGTAGTATTTTATATTAACTTTTGTTGAGCAATTTTTTAAAATAAAATCAAAACACAAATTAGGGTTAATATAAAAATTAAACAAATATCCTAAACCCTAATCTTAAAATAAGTTCAAATAGCAATTCATGTCTAAACCTTAAAATATTTCCTTTCATACTTGTTTTCTTCTCAACCACGAAATATATGATTCATCAGATATAAAAATAAAATTATTAATTTCCTAAACTTTCTTCCAAAATTATTAGTATCTCCATTTTTTTTTGGGGGTAAAACAATCCATTCTTTGTTATATGTCACTATTCTTTACAATTTACAATATTACTAACATATCATGATCTCTAATTATTTTGTTGCCTGAATTACAAATATTATTACAATAATAGTCTTACTTGATTTGATTTATATTTTGCTATTAATATTCCGTCGTCCAAATATGATTATAATTGCCCTGATAATATTACGAGATTAATTATATGCATCTGAGTGTGGATGTATTAAGACATATATATGGAATGGACTGTTTTATCTAAACCTATATTAAACAGAAAAACCTTTACTATTATTGTTCTAAAGTTTGTGTTTGTTTCAGTTTGACGTTAGAGAATGGAGGAAGACTTAATAAGCCAACTCCCTGATGATATTCTTCTACAAATCCTCGATAAAATGAACATATTTGAAGCCTTACAAACCACTTTTGTCTCGAAAAGATGGAATAACCTATGGCGTTCCCTCCCCCGCCTCCACTTCCCCGTCGGCTACCCACCTTTTTGGGTCTTCCCCTACATTATTTCCGGCTTCCTCTCTCACCGCGACGACGCGGCCCCCGTCCACGACTTCCACCTCTCATTCGACCCCAGCTACAGAGTTAACAGGCAATTCGTGGAGAAATGCATGCTCTACGCCATCAATCACGGCGTTCAATCCCTCCGCCTCCACGCCCCGACCTACCTTGAACTCAGGTTTCCGGCAGCATTTTTCTCCTGCAAGACGCTGCGGGAGCTCGAGCTCAGGAATATGAGAATCCCGGTTAAACTAGGTGGACGCTTATCTTTACCTAATTTGAAAACCCTTCTTCTTGAAACCTCCTCTTTTGACTTCGACGATGATGACATCAGCATGGAGCCCTTCTCCGGCCTCCCCGAGCTGGAGAAGCTTACTCTTATCAACTATTCGTGGTATGGGCTTGTTATAAAGGCTCCAAAGCTTCGAGTTCTTAAAATCATCGATGATTATGCTGTGGAAGAGATTTCTGCTCCGTTGCTTACCTCGTTTAGATACGATAATTATATAGCTTGGGAACGTGCAAAGGTGGATCTCCCAATGTTGGAACAAGTCCATTTAGACATTCAGAGCACTAGATACGATTTCAATCATGTGCATACCGACTTTGTCAGGATGCTTCACCAATTTCGGAATGTCACCACAGTTTCATTGACTTCCAACACTCTCAAGGTACCTCTCTCTCTCTCTCTCCTCATACTAATACTATAAATGTGTGGGTAAGGTAATGGTTGTTTGAAACTGATAGGTTCTTGAACGCAATGGTGGTCCCTTTGAGAAAACTACTCCACACCCGTTTCCCAGCATGAAATGCCTCAAGGTTGTGAAAAGTCGTGATGGACTTCGCAGAGTGTCTAAGGGAGTAATGGACTATTTGATAGGGACTTTGTGTTGCGAGGTGGAAGTTTCTCCTCGTGTGTTTGTTGTTGAACAGACTTGTGACGAAGACGATGACAAAGAAGACTACGAAAAATATGGCTACTCATATTCTTATTATGATGATAGCGATTAATTAAGACATAATCAACTTGTATCGAAAAATATTTTCACCTCGTCCTTTGTTTATTATCTTCATCGTCGTCCATTGAATTTTAGAGCACAATAATGATTCGTCAGTTTCCTTTGCAGCATTAGAACTTGCAGTACATTTACTACTACTATTTTTACCAAAACCTTACTTGAGTGTGGAATAATAATCACAGACCTTTGTTTCTAGCTCTTCAACTTTTTGATTATCTTCACTTTCAATTCAAAATGTCAAAGAAATTGAACACAAAACCAAAATATTTCTTCTACTCCATCTTTAACACTAAATATAAAAGTAAAGCTCAATCTACATTAACCATTATAAAAGTCCCTGCAGATTTTCTGAACTCACTTCTGGCCCCTCATTCCGATTTAAACAAACCATAATGGGACATACAATGCATTACGGACGCATGATCATTACATACATCCATTACCTCATCCCCTTCAGGATAAGAACGTGCTAGGAAAATCAAATGTCAGATAAGATCATCAGAAAATCCCAACACAGATTGGCTTCATAGCAAATTCTTGAAACTATTTAGAAAAAACACAGAAATTTCTATAAAAGGCCAAATGAATCACTAAAAAAGTTCAACCATATTGAGCGCTCTCTTATATCAAAACTGAAGATAAGCTAAAGTAGGAATCCAAAACGTAAATGAATTCAACCACATTCCATCCAACTAATAGTTCGAGGTTTTGAGTCATCACACGAGTAAGTGAGAACCATTAATAAATACCATCCGAGAAGTTAAGTTAAGTAAAACACCAAGATAGATAAAGATTCCACTAATAAGCATACATATATATAATTCAAGAATGGCCAAAAAACTCTGACCTGATAAGAAAGGGTTACTTACACGAACATGAAGACCATAATTTCCATAGCTCTCTTGATCCTCCTTTATCTTCATGGCTGACTTCACTACTGACTCATTAGTGTACTTCACTTCAATCAGTTCAAGTGTCGGAATTTTCCCTATACCTTCTGGAATCTCCATCAACATCTGACAAAAACGAAGCACTAGGCACTTGAGTCTGGGGAAGTGGCTGCTCTCAGTTATCCATTGCTGCAGCTCTGACTCGATGAATGATGAACAAAAAGTGGGACACTGCAAGGTATCAAGAACAAAAAGCATGGTAAGATGGCTTGAAAATGTCATTTTTTATGTCTAAGGAATTAAAATAAAGTACTACCATAAAGATACTTTTTTAGAAGGAATTGGAAAGATACTATAAATGACTACTTTATACATTAAATCTCTAAATATTATCAATAAATAATAGTATGATATATTTACATAATGCAGCAACATCCTAAAGTAATTTGATAGAAGTCTTACATCCATCTAGAATTCAATCCCCATTTCTCCCTCAATCAATTCCAAATGAAAGAAAAATTTGTAACTATAAAAGCAAAGGAATTTGGAGATTTGCAAACACTGCATCTCTTATAATGACCAAAGTAGTAATGCCAATCAATAAACAATACCAAGATTGTTACACTCATAATAATGTGTAAAATGTATTGAGAAAGACGCAATCTGCAGAAAGAATTTAGTTAGGAGTAAAGGTCGGCGATGAATTGCACAAGCACGAGAGGTGCTCACTGACGAAACCACGCGGATATTGATATATAATCTGGTAATTAAACACTCGGCTTTATTGAATGGAATGAACTGGAATTTAATAATAAAAGAGAAATCCTCACGCAGTAGGCCTATGACTACGTCGTCCAATATCTGATCTCTCCAAGATGATTCTATCTTCTACGGAGCTCACTATATATAGACGATCAAAGCACAACAAATAAAATAGGAACTGAATAACAACTATACCAAACTAATTAAGGCTAGACTTCTTCTTCCTCCACGTCACCAATTGGCCAGATAATTTCCCGCTCCCACGCTTGTATCCCTTCCATCCATTACCCTGTCAAATTTATTCAACTATGTTTGCAAATCCAAATCCAACTTAATAGAAAAAAAAAAGGCTACAAATAGAACTTCAGTTCACTTTATGTGTGCAAATCCAAATCTTCTAGGTCAACCTATACGTCTCCAAATAGAATTCTGCAAGCGCTGCTGCTGCTGCAGCAGCTCCTGCAGCTCCTGATGCCACTGCTGCTGCCGCTCCTGCTGCCGCCGCTGCTGCCGCTCCTGCTGTCGCTTCTGCTGCCGCTGCCTCCTAGTCTACAATAAGATTATATAACAAATTTCAATTATTGGCTATGGAAAATGAGCTAGAATATAAAACGAATCCAAACCGGTTCCACATGAAAGTGTATAAATAAAAGTGAGAGTCAACCCTTAACCTTTGATGTCGAAAATATAGATTACATAATACAAGATGGCATAGAGGAACTACTCCAGGTATGGGATTTGTTTAGACAAGTCATTTTGTACAGGTAAAATGATAGTCATGTTTCGTATATGCGTTACATAAGAATTCATATCATTTATCCAAGGCTAGATAGAGCTCTAACCTCAAACTGCTCCTCAGAGGGGGCACGAACATGAAGATCATAATTTCCATAGCTCTTTTGATCCTCGTCTATCTGCCACGCTGACTTCACAAGAGACTCGTTCCAACAATCCACATGAATCAGTTCCAGTGTCGGTATTTCTCCTATACCTAGTGGAATCTTCCTTAAATCATGACAAGAACGAAGCACTAGGCACTGCAGTCTTGGAAAGTGGCTGCTCTCAGTTATCCAGTGCTGGAGACCTGATCTCTCAATTAGCAAATATCTCAGCTTAGGAAATTCTCCATCAGCTGTTTCCCACGTTCCACCAGAGAATTGGCATTTTAGCTTCAACACTTGCAGATGAGGCAATGAGCCAATATTACTCATATCTTGACAAAGAAAGTTTCCACCATCCAAGGTCAACTTAATAAGTGTCTCGGGTAAAGTAAATAGGTTACCACCCTTCCAACGAAAACCGCCAAGCCCATATAGTTTCAACCTTTGAAGTTGATGCAGATGCTTGAGAAGATCGAGGTTGCACCTTTGATTCATTTGGTACACAAGACCCAATCTTTTGACATTTGGAATCATTTGCAAGATCTTTTCAGTCCATACAAGGTCTTTTATGTAGGCAAGAGTTTGGATGTTTTGTAGAGGTGGGTTTGATCCATATGGGGGATGAGGTAGGATACAAGGACTAGGGAAAATAAGATGCCTTAATTGAGGCATCTTCCAAATCTCCAATGGCAGCGAGGAATTAGATACACGATTAATAAATCTCAGGGATTTTGGAATCATATCAGGAGTTGGAAGAATTGTTAAGGTTTGAAGATTCACAAGATTACATATGGCTGAGGGAACATTATCAGAACAAATGAAAGTAAGATATCTTAAATGAAACAACTCAAATACTTGGGAAGAGAGATCAAAAGTTGTTTCACCCATATTCTCCAATATCCTAAGCGATTTAAAACGTCTTAGAATGGATGGCGGGCAAGGAAAAGTCTGGAGTTCGAAGCATAGCATGGTATGGATGGTTGGACAACGAATGTAATCTAAACCCGAAAAACTCAATCTGATGCGTCGCTCATTTTTTATGCTTTCTGGGACAGCACGACCATGGATAATACAAAGAAACTTCTCTTCATGAGCTTTCCTTATGCACAAGTCTCGTACCATATCATGGAGGCTGCAACACTTGATTTTCCCATCACTCTTTCTACTAGTCACAATTACAAGATTTCTCTTGACTAGATCCTCCAAATACTCCTCCGCCTTCTCTTCTAAGCTCTTACTGCATCCATTTTGATGCTTCAAGAAGCCCTCAGCTAACCATAATCTAATAAGCCTTGAAGCACGGATATTTTCATCTTCAGGAAACATTGCCATAAACAGAAAACATGGCCTCAAATGATGAGGCAGGTGAGTGTAACTCAAAGATAGTATCCATTCTGACTCTTGACCAACAACTGAATTTATATTTTTGGAAGTTTTATCCCAATAAGATGGATTCGTATTATCAACAGACAAGAATCCAGCAACCAGGACAGCAGAAAGGGGTAGTCCCCCACAACTTCTTGCAATCTTTTTCCCAACATCTTCCAATTCAGGTGGGCAATTTCTGTCTTCAAACACCTTTCTCTTGAGCAAATCCCAACTTTGAGAATCATTCATGAAGCTCATCTTATGAGGAGCACCATCGGGATCAGGATAAAGTGCTAGTTCCTCTAGCCTTGTGGTTAACATGATTCGACTTCCATTAGCATCATCCGGAAATACATTCCTTACATCATCCAAAACCTTTGTGCTCCACACATCATCCATTACAACAAGATACCTCCTACCCTTCAAGTGTTGATACACTTTCACTGAAATATCATCCATCTCTAATCTAGACATATGTAGTTTCATCGAAGCTACAAGATCTAATAGAACTTTCTGCGCATTGTAATCTTGTGATATTGTAAGCCAAACACGAATATCAAAATGATGCATGATAAGTGAATCGTCATAAACAGTTCTAGCCAGAGTGGTCTTACCGATTCCACCCATCCCCAAAACTGGTACAACTTCGAGTTTGGATGAGAGCCCACAAAGCCGATCCTTTATTGCCATCACATCTTCATCTAAACCAATCGCCACACCGTTGGCAGTAGGTGCAACTTTTGATGCTGATGCTGATGCTGATGCTGATGATGATGATGATGATAATGATGATGAGGAGGAGGAGTAAGAAGGCTGCTCGTCCATGACCATCACATCTCCAGCAATTAAAACGAATTTTTCCGTTGCATTTCTGAGCTCCTCTTCAAAACTCAAGCTTGATGGTATTTCCTCCCCTCCAGAAGAGTAATATAACTGCATCCACATGAATTCTTCGATGATATATTCAATTCTATGAGCAGCGTCCCTCAGCTCGGCTTCCAAACGGTTGGATCTCTCTGGACATTCTTCGAGCAAAGTAAGCAAGGTGATGGCATACTCGTGGATGGATTGAATGTTTTCCTTTGCCGCGATAGAGAAGTGAGATATGGCATGATTTGTATCAAGAGTTGTAGTTTGAGCAAGGGCGGCAAGAGCGGCATAAGCTGCCATACTCAGAGAGTGAGAAAAGGGGAGGAAGACTTTTGTTCGGAGTTTTCGAAAAACAGGGTGCTGACTCTATCTATTTTGATTCTACATTTACGAGTATTTCTATGACAAACCGCTACGGAGATGACAGAGTAAGATTAATACCGTTCACTATTTAGCTCTTGTTTTTTAAATGGAATTTATGATTTATTTTTAAATTCTCAATCTAGGGAGGATGCATAGTATACGCAGGTGGTGTTCGATTTCCTAGATAAAAACAATACTAACATACAATCTAGGATTGAGTCGACTGAAATCCTAATTATCCAGAGATGTTTTTTCGTTGTCTACTTTTCTATCATATCCTAATTTATTTTTTAACGTTAACAAAGTCATTTTGTATTCAAAAGAAAAGTTAATTAATATCTTGACGTTGCAGTCCAAAATGAGTACTACGAATAACGAATTAATTGGAACTGTACGACACATGTTGCAAGTTTGGGCCTTCAATGTATGTTTAAAATGGGCCCAGTCTCAAAAGCCCAAGCCCAATTAGTTTAATGTTGTGGAAGAAATAAAATAACATCATTTCATTTCTCAAGCCTTCAATGCAGTTAAACACAACACAAAATATATTGCATACAATGAGTTCGTTAGTCTTCTACTCCAGTGATTAAAATGAATTCAACCAGGAGTCCAAAGCCTAAATTAAAGCAGGAGTCCAAAGCCTAAATGAATGCAACCACATCCCATCCAACTAATAGTTTGAGGTTTTGAGTCGTCGCATGAGTAAAATGCGACCAGATCATCACAAGTTTGAATCTCATTGATACCTTTTGAGCAAACAACGCAGTTCCCTCGTAAAGTTTGAGCTGAAGGGCATACCAATCCTCAGCTTTCTTCAATACTCCATGAACCAGTTTGGCTTGGACGAGGCCTCTTGTAGGGGTAGTTAGGTGAATTCCCTCTAATCTGCAAAGTAGTAATACACCAAGGTAGATAGAGATCCCACAAATAAGCATACATATATATAATTCAAGAATGGCCAAAACTCTGACCTCATAAGAAAGGGTTACTTACACGAACATGAAGACCATAATTTCCATAGCTCTCTTGATCCTCCTTTATCTGCTTGGCTGACTTCACTACTGACTCATTAGTGTACTTCACTTCAATCAGTTCAAGTGTCGGAATTTTACCTATACCTTCCGGAATCTCCATCAACATCTGACAAGAACGAAGCACTAGGCACCTGAGTCTGGGGAAGTGGCTGCTCTCAGTTATCCATTGCTGCAGCCCTGAATTATCAATAAGCAAATATCTTAGATCAGGAAATTCTCCATCAACTGTTTCCCAAGTTTGTCCTCTGCAAGCGTTATCTCGTAGCTTAAGCACTTGAAGATTAGGCAACAACCCAATAGCATGCATGTCTTCCCAATGGAGTCTCACACTCGCTAGGGTCAACTTCTTCAGTGTGCTAGGAAGATTAGGATTTTGCCTCTGCCAATCAAATCCGTAAAAACCATATACTTTCAACTTTTCAAGTTGATCCAGATGCTTGAGGAGATTGAGGTGAAACTTGGCATTGGTCTCATACACAAGTCCCAATCTTTTGATGTTTGGAATCATCTTCAAGATGCTTTCATTCCATACAAGATTCTTGATGTATGAAAGAGTTTGGAGATTTTCTAGAGGAGGATTTGATCCATTTGGGGGAAGAGGTAGAGTATCATGCCGATGGAGTAGAAGGTGCCTTAACTGAGGCATCCTCCAGATTTCAAATGGCAATGTATTATCATAACGTTCACTTTGTATTTTCCGATTATAGGTTGGAACAAAGCAATAGGTGGGACGGATGATCAAGGTTTGAAGATTCAAGAGATTAGATATAGATGATGGAATATTGGTATAACAAGTTAAAGCAAGATATCTTAAATGAAACAACTGAAATACCTCTGGATGGAGTGAAGCATTGTATTCACTAATGGCATCAATTATCCTAAGAAATTTATAGCATTGTAAAAAGGATGCCACCGAAGGAAAGTCCCGAAGATGGAAGTATAAAACGGTGCGGATGGTTGGAGCCAAAATGTTATTTATACGAGACTTCCCAAAGGGGATATGTTGCTCATTTATAAAACTGATGTGCCTCTCGTTTATGATACCCTGTCGAACAGCATTACTACCATGGATAACACGAAGAAACTTCTCATTGTGAGCTTTACTTATGCACAGGTCTAGTACCATATCATGGAGGCTGCAACACTTGATTTTCCCATCACTCTTTCTACTAGTCACAATTACAAGATTTCTCTTGACTAGATCCTCCAAATACTCCTCTGCCTTCTCTTCTAAGCTTTTACTGGATCCATTTTGATGCTTTAAGAAGCCCTCAGCTAACCATAATCTAATAAGCCTTGAAGCACGTATATTTTCATCTTCAGGAAACATTGCCATAAACAGAAAACACGGCCTCAAATGATGAGACAAGTGTGTATAACTCAAAGATAGTATCTCCTCCAACTCATGACCAACAATTGCTTTTACATTTTTGGAAATTTCATCACAAAAAGATGGATTCTTATTAACTACAGACAAGAATCCAGCAACTAGGACAACAGCAAGGGGTAGTCCCCCACAACTTCTTGCAATCTTTTTCCCAACTTCTTCCAATTCAGGTGGGCAATTGCTCTCTGCAAACACCTTTCCCTTGAGCAAATCCCAACTTTGAGAATCATTCATGAACCTCATCTCATGAGGAGCTATACTCGAGTCAGGATAAACGGCTAGATCCGCTAGCCTTGTGGTTAACATGATTCGACTTCCATTACCATCATCTGGAAAGAAATTCCTTACATCATCCCAAACCTTTGTGCTCCAAACATCATCCATTACCACGAGATACCTACTACCCTTCAAGTTTTTATACACTCTCTCTTTCAAAATTGAAACATCATCCATCTCAAATATAGACATTTGTTCTACCATCATTTTCATCGAATCTACAAGCCCTAACAGAACTTTCCGTGCATTATAATCTTGTGATATTGTAAGCCAAACACGAATATCAAAATGATACATGATGACTAAATCTTCATAAACAGTTCGAGCTAGAGTGGTCTTACCAATGCCACCCATTCCCAAGATGGGTATGGCTTGGAGTGCGGATGAGAGCCCACAAAGCCGATCCTTTATCGCCATCACATCTTCAGTTAAACCAATCGCCACACCGTTGGCAGTAGGTGCAACTCTTAATGCTGGTGATGATGATGATGATGATGATGATGAAAGAGAAAGAGATGAGTAAGCAGGCCGCTCGTCCATCACATCTCCAGTGATTAAACAGAGTTTTTCTGTTGCATTTCTGAGGTCCACTTCAAAATTCAAGCTTGATATTTCCTCCCCTCCATAATGTGACTGCCTCCACATAAATTCTTCGATAACATCTTCAGTTTCATGAGCTAAATCCCTCAGCTTGCCCTCCCAACGGTTGGCTCTCTGTGGATAATCTTCGAGGAAGGAAAGCAAGCTGATGGTATACTCGTGGATGGATCTAATTTTGTCTTTTGCATCGGTAGAGGAGTGAGATATGACATCATTGACATGATTTTTATAAAGAGTTGTAGTTTGAGCAAGGGAAGCAAGAGCTGCATAAGCTGCCATACTCAGTGATTGCCGAGAGAGAGATGGTGAGATTTCAAACAACAGGTGTTGAAAACACTCTCTTATTTCTTACGGAGTAATAGACATTGGAAAATGATTACAGCCAAATGGTCCTTGGACTACAAAGTACTACTTTGATTAATTTCAAAAAACAGACTCTCTTGTTTCATAATAGATATTGGGAAATGATTACAGTCAAAAAACAGGTGTTGAAATGATTACAATTTTAGATTGGATTGTTTTCGTATTCAAAATTTAAATACAAGAAAAGACACCAAATCTAAATTAACTCTATCACACATGTCAAATCAAATACTCCGTAATTCATAAGTTGGAGTAATTTAAGTTGAAAATGAAATGACAGTGTTTGACTTTAACACCTAATGAGATCAAGGTGTCACCTCCTAATTTACTTGTAATAATAGTGTTTGATTGAAAAACCTGTCAAGATGTCACTTCCTAATAGTAGTGGTAATGGTTCAATGTGAAAGAGAACTTAAATAAATAAGAGACATTCATGTACCTTGAAAGTGAAACCTCAATTGTCCAAAAAGCATGGAAAGGAATTGAAATAAAGAATCACAGAGATACATTTTTCAGATATAATACTCCCTCTGTCCCAAGGAAACAATCCAAGAAAGGGACTCCCAAGAAAGATGGCTCATTCTTTAGGTGGTACATGATTTTATACAGTTTTATTTTGTGCATTAGCCATTAGGAGGAGAAAATAAAATAAAAGAGAAGGAATAAAGTCGATATAAAGGAGTTTTTATTTTTAGTAATAGGTTATCTTGGATGAGACAAGATAAAAAGGAAAGTGAGTCATTTTTTGTGGGAACAAAGGAAGTACCTTTAAAATACTACGTAATTTTATCAAATAAAGCTAGTTGTCTACCCTATAATAGAGTTTTGTCATATTCATAGAAGCAGAGTAAACAGAGGCAGATAAGATATAATTTTGCATACCACATTACACTACTACTTACAACTAAACATTTGGTATTTTTACTCAGTTTATATATTTGCCTCAATTTTTATCAGCATTAAATACCAAAAATCATCACTTCGCCAATATGTTAGAAAAGGTACCTATTCCACATCGGTAGATAAGGTAAACTCTCCATTAAAAGACAAAACTTTAGGCAAAAAAAGAGTTTAAGGTAAATTACAAACAGAACACCCACCTATATATCATAAAATGTCCAACCCAAGTTAAATACTTAATACAAAAAACAAGAGTCCTTGCATAAAAACCAGTAAACCAGATATCCAACCATACATAATTGCAAGCAGATGGTTAGGAGCCTGTATTTAGAAAGAGGAAGAGTGTAAAAAGAAAACCTGCTTTTCATCTTGCTCATTTTGCAGTCTTAGCAATAGCACACGAGATTGATTTAAAAATTTATTTAATGCAAATCCAAAGGCATATAGAACTTCAGTTCAATAGATGTGTGTAAATCCAAATCTTCTAGGCCAACCTTGACTTTCTACATCAACACCGCCACCGCAGCCTCTACACTAAGAACATAGGAGTACTTAATAAATTTCAATTATTGGTTTTGAAAAACCAAGCTAGAATATACATGTCGGCCAATAATGTGTCTATGATATCCAAAACATAGATTACACAATACAAGATGACATAGAGGAGCTGCTTCAGATAAGGGATTTATTTAGTCAAGTTATTTGTATAGCTTAAATCTTAGTCATGTTCATAAAAAAATAGTATGCGATTATGCATTGTCTAAGAATTAGTAGTATTAATTATCCAGATAGAGCTCTAACCTCAATGCTCATGAGAAGGGACACGAACATGAAGATTATAATTTCCAAAGCCCTGTTGATCCTCATCTATCTGCTTCACTGACTCCACAAGAGACTCTTTACAAGAATCCACTTCAATCAATTTCAGTGCCGGTATCTCTCTCATACCTTGTGAAAACTCCCTTAAATCCCGACAAAAACGAAGCACTAGGCGCTTCAGTCTTGGACAGTGGCTGCTCTCAGTTATCCAATGCTGGAGACCTGATCTCTCAATTAAAGCAAGTATCTCAGCTGAGGAAATTCTCCACATATTTTACCAAAGGGACAAGACAATAAATATTATTAAAATAATCAAAGAGGAGTGAGACACGATGAATGATGAACAAAAAGTGGGACACTGCAAGTATCAAGTACAAAAGGCATGGTAAGAAGGCTTGAAAATGTGATTTATTATGTCAAGGAATTAAAATAAAGAATCACAAGGATACTATATTTAGAAGGAATCGGAAAGATACTCTAATTGACAACGTTATATATCAAATCTCTAAAATCTGTAATATTATCAATTAAAATAAATGAAATATTTACATAATGGAGCTCAGATGCAGCAACATCCTAAAGTTTTGGTAGAAGTCTTGCATCCCGTCTGGTATTCAATCACCACTTCTCCCTAATCAACTCCAAAAGAAAGAAAAATCTATACTATAAAAGCAAAGGAATTTGGAGATATGCAAACACTGATTCTCTTATAGTGAGCATTATTCTCTCTCTCTCTCTGTCTCTCTCTCTCTGTCTGTTGCTAAATTGGCTGCTCTGCTAATAAATTTCTACACTCATAGTTTAACACTAGATAAGGGTAAACTCTCCAGTAAAAGACAAACATTTAAAAAAAAAAGAGTTACAAAGAGAACAACCAACCATTCATACCAAGTAAATCAATGTCAAATTCAAGTAACACTTTAAACAAATATACCAAAGTAGTAATGCAAATCAATAAACAATACCCAAACATTGTTACACTCATAAAAATGTGTATTTATGTATTTGGAAAGAGGCAATGCATAGAAAGATAGCCTGTTTATCATCTTGCTCATTTTGTAGTCTTGCAAAATCTCCCAAAGACATGCAAATCTTAACGACGCCACACAAGATTGATTATAAAATTTATTCAAGATGTGTGCAAATCTAAATCCAACCGAGGGAGAAACTAAGGCTACAGATAGAACTTCAGTTCAATTATGTGTGCAAATCCAAATCTTCTAGGCCAACCTTGAATGTCTCCACAAAAGCTTCCGCCCCTGCCGGCCCCGTTGCCACCGCTCCTGCAGCTCCCTTTGCCCCTTCACAATCTACAATAAGATTATAATAAATTTCAATTATTGGTTATGGAAAAACAAGCAAGAATATGATTTAAATCCGCATCGTTTCTATATGAAAGTGTGGAATAACATATAAGGAGTCAACCATTTACCTTTGACCATGTTAGGACTAGTTAAGCTAGGACTCCCTAAGCTTTGACAATATACATGTCGGTCAATAATGTGTCTATGATGTCCAAAATATAGATTACATACATACTACAAGATGACAAAGAGGAACTGTTCCCGGTAGGGGATTTATTTAGATAAATTATTTGTACAGCTTAAATGCCAGTCATGTTCATATATGTGTTACATAATAATTCATATTAATTATCAGGCTACATAGAGCTCTAACCTCAAAATGCTCATAAGAGGGGACACGGACATATAGATCATAATTTCCATAGCTCTTTTGATCCTCATAAATCTGCTTCGCTGATTCCACAAGAGACTCATTACTGAAATCCACTTCAATCATTTCCAGCGTGGGTATATTTCCTATATCTTCTGGGATCTCCCTTAAATCCTGACAAAAACGAAGCACTAGCCACTTGAGTCTTGGAAAGTGGCTGCTCTCAGTTATCCAGTGCTGAAGACACGATCCCTCAATTAGCAAATATCTCAGCTGAGGAAATTCTCCATCAGCTGTTTGCCACGTATCACCAATGGTTTGATCTTTTAGCTTCAACACTTGCAGATAAGGCAATGAACCAATAATACTCATATCTTCCCAAGGAAATTCGCCACCCTGCAAGGTCAACTTCTTAAGTGTCCTGGGTAAAGTAAATAGGTTACACCCCATCCAAGGAAAACCGCAATGCCCATACAGTTCCAACTTTTGAAGTTGATGCAGATGCTTGAGAAGATGGAGGTTGCACCTTTGATCCATTTGGTACACAAGACCCAATCTTTTGACATTTGGAATCATTTGCAACATCTTTTCAGTCCATACAAGATCTTTTATACAGGTAAGAGTTTGAATATTTTCCAAAGGAATGTTTGATCCATTTGGGGGATGAGGTAGAATACAAGGATCGTAGAAAATAAGATGTCTTAATTGCGGCATCCTCCAAATCTCCAATGGCATAGAGAAATCAGTATTACCTTTCCTATGTCTTTTCCTTTTAAAAATGGTTTGAAGTCCCTTAGAGGTTGGAACCATGTCACGAATTGGAAGAATTGGAAGAATGATTAAAGTTTGAAGATTCACAAGATTAGATATGGCTGAGGAAATACTAGAGGAACATACTAAAGTAAGATACCTTAAATGAAACAGCTCAAACACTTGGGTTGGGAGCTCTTCAAAAGTTTCACTTACAGCATCCAATATCCTACGCGATCTAAAACGTCTTTGAAAGCTTGGCGAACTAGGGAAACTCTGGAGTTGGAAGCAAAGAATGGTTGGACACCAAATGTCATCTAAACCATCAAGTCTCGAACTAATACGTGGCTCATTTATCATGCTTTCAGGAACAACACGACCATGGATAACACGATGAAACTTCTCATTGTGAGATTTCCTTATGCACAAGTCTCTTACCATATCATGGAGGCTACAACACTTGATTTTCCCATCACTCTTCCTACTATTCACAATTACAAGATTTCTCTTGACCAGATCCTCCAAATACTCCTCTGCCTGCTCTTCCAAGCTTTTACCACTTCCATTTTGATGCTTCAAGAAGCCCTCAGCTAACCACAATCTAATAACCCTTGAAGCACGAATATTTTTATATCCAAGAATCATTGCTATAAACAGAAAACACGGCCTCAAATGATGGGGCAAGTGCATATAACTCAAAGATAGAATCCCCTCCAACTCTTGACCAACAATTGGATTTATAACATTTTCAGAAACTTCCTCCCAAGAAGATGGATCCTTATTAACTCCAGAAAGGAATCCAGCAACCAAGACAACAGCAAGGGGTAGTCCCCCACAACTTCTCGCAATCTTTTTCCCAAGATCTTCCAATTCAGGTGGGCAATTGCTGTATGCAAACACCTTTCCTTTAAACAAATCCCAACTTTGAGAATCATTCAGGAACCTCATCTCATGAGGAGCACTAGCGGAAACAGGATAAACAGCTAGATCTGCTAGCCTTGTGGTTAACATGATTCGACTTCCATTACAATCATCCGGAAATACATTCCTTACATCATCCCAAACCTTTACACTCCACACATCATCCATTACTACAAGATACCTCCTACCCTTCAAGTGTTTATACACTTTCTCTGCCAATACTGAAATGTCAACCATATCTAATCTAGACATTTGTTCTTTAATCAATTTCATCGAATGCACAAGACCTAAAAGAACTTTGCGTACATTGTAATCTTGTGAGATTGTAATCCAAACACGAATATGAAAATGATACATGATTAATGGATCTTCATAAACAGTTCTAGCAAGGGTTGTCTTGCCAATGCCACCCATTCCCAATATGGGTACGACTTGGAGTTTGGATGTGAGCCCACAAAGCCGATCCTTTATTGCCATCACATCTTCATTTAAACCAATCGCCACACCGTTTCCAGTAGCTACAACTCTTGATGCTGCTGCTGATGATGATGATGATGATGATGAAAGAGAAAGAGATGAGTAAGCAGGCCGCTCGTCCATCACGTCTCCAGCAATCAAACAGAACTTTTCCGTCACATTTCTTAGCTCCTCTTCAAAATTCAAGCTTGATATTTCTTCCCCTCCATAATATAACTGCCTCCACATAAATTCTTCGATAACATCTTCAGTTTCACAAGCAACGTCCCTCAACTTGCCTTCCCAACGATTGACTCTCTCTGGATAATCTTCGAGGAATGTAAGCAAGATGATGACATACTCGTGGATGGATGTAATGTTTTCTTTTGCTTTGATAGGAAAGTGAGATATGGCATGATTTGTATCAAGAGTTGTAGTTTGAGCAAGGGAAGCAAGAGCAGCATAGGCTGCCATACTCTCTGGGCGATGGCCAGAGCTCGATCTCCTCTTTTGTGTTTGTGGTTTAGAGAGAGAGAAAGAGAGATGGGAGAAAATTTGAGGAAGAGAGCGGATGTGAATCAATGACTTCTGGTCATGGTCGTGGATGACTTCAAGGAAGAAAGTATATTGTTGAGTATTGGGACAGAGGATATAGACTAGTGGAAGACTTCTTTCTCATTTTATAGTTAGATTATTACACAAACTTGAAGAGTTCTAAAAATCACACAACCGAAATTACAAAACAACAATACAGCACAATAATTCGTTCATCGTTGGAATTTATATTTCAACGCATAGACACATCTAAAATAGATGATGAACTATTGAAAATCACCCTTCTCCCAAATCTCAAGCAGATTTTGAAAATGAATGGTTCATCGTCTATTTTTAAACGTGTCGTTGCTTATACTATGTCGATCACTGGCTATTCACAAACAAGCGAGATCAAAGAAGCCTTGAGATTGTATGTGGATATGGAAGATCGAGTAGAAGACTAATGAGCTAGCTCACTGATTCAATGGAAATAGAGATTCATGGGGACATATTGTGTGTGTTTTGTTTAATTGTTTGAGAACCATAACTTGGGCTTGGGTTTTTGACATTGGGCCCATTTTAAACATAAATTTTCTCATGTGTATTTTCTTTAAAGGGCTATGGGCTCCTTATATTCAAGGATTTTTGTAATGTTTATAGTACTTACGAGTTATAACATTAATATTTGAGTTACAAATGAAAGTATATTTAATTTAATTTGATTTATTTATTGCATTACATCATGAAATCAATGCTTTGGTCTGTGGTTTAGTTGAGGTTTTCAAGGATTTTTTTTGCTTGTAATCAGGTTGAGCCTTGAGACTCTTTGCTTGGCTTTATCGTAATATTGTTATTCGTATTTTTGCCAATTTTGTACATATTTTGCGAAAATAGTTCACAAAATCTGGTTTGAAACCCCATTTTACCTCATACTTTTGGGACCAAGAGACAACTCCAAAATAATCATTATCCAAGCGAAACGCTATCAACGGACTCTTACCCTTACCCTTATTCCGTTTAGATTTTATTAAAAATTATTTTTTTAGTTATTTAATTTTATTATATAGATTTGATATTACTATACTTTAATTTTATTATTTTAATTAAGTAAATAATTATTTTAATTTGGTAATTTTTTATTTTATCGTGTAATATCATGTTTAAATCGTATAATAACATCATGTTTTAGTCTATCGTGTCGTGTCAAGCTAACTTACTATCATTAATAGAGAGTTTACTTTTTTTTGGGTACACGATAACACGCACGAACCCGACACGAACCCGTTGGGTCGGGACACGATAAGAACCCGATGATTTCGGATTGGGTTGGGTTGGGACACGATTGGATTGGGTCGATAATGGATTGACAGATAACGACCCAACACGCACGATTTGACCGGCCTTCTTACCCTTACCATACCACTTATTAACATGGCTCGAAACCTATTTCGAATTGTCTACAAGTTCGTACAGATTGAGACTAGAGTTCTAGCATCCTAGAATCATTTTAAATCTTATTTTAGGTTGACTAGCATTTAATCCACTGATTGGTACAAGCATGTGAATCAGTGATGGATCTTTCCAGTACTCGTGGATTGGCGGTAGGGTCGGCCGACCAGGCGCAGCCCCACCAGTGTACATCTCTGATACGAATCCCTCTTAAATCGATCCTTTGTTTTGTAATTTCGGTAGCCTAATTTTTACTAGAATTCTTCAAATTACAGTAAAAAACCATAAAATGAGATAGAATAATTAAATCACAAGTCTTCGGACTTCGGTCTTCCACTTCACAATCCACTCTCTCTATTCCTCGAAGTTCATCCCAATCTCTCTTTTCTAAACCACAAACACAAAAGAGCAAATCGAGCTCCGGCCATCGCCCACCCAATATGGCAGCTTATGCCGCTCTTGCTTCCCTTGCTCAAACTATTACTCTTGATACCAATCATGCTACTATATCTCACTTCTCTATCGCTGCAAAGGAAAACATTGCATCCATCCACGAGTATGCCATCACCTTGCTTACCTTCCTCGAAGAATATCCAGAGAGATCCAACCGTTGGGAGGCCGAGCTGAGGGACGTTGCTCATGAAACTGAAGATATTATCGAAGAACTTATGTGGAGGCAGTTGTATTACTGTTATGGAGGGGAGGAAATGCCATCAAGCTTGAATTTTGAAGAGGAGCTCAGAGATGTGACTGAAAAATTCGGTTTAATTATTAGAGATGTGATGGACCCCATCTCCTTCTCTCTCATCATCAGCAGCAATAAAGGCTCTGCTTTGTGGGCTCCCATCCAAACTCCAAGTCATACCCATTTTGGGAACGGGTGGCATTGGTAAGACCACTCTGGCTAGAACTGTTTATGACCATCCAATAATCATGGATCATTTTGAAATTCGTGTTTGGGTTACAATATCACAAGATTGCAGTGCACGGAAAGTTATACTAGGTCTTTTAGATTCGATGAAATTGATTCAGAATAAATCGGTTGGATTAGAGAGGTATGATGTTTCAATTTTAAGAATGCAAGTGTGTAAACACTTGATTCGTAGTAGGTATCTTGTTGTAATGGATGATGTGTGGAGCACAAAGATTTGGGATGATGTAAGGAATGCATTTCCGGATGTTGGTAGTGGAAGTCGAATCATGTTAACCACAAGGCTAAAGAATGTAGCCGTTTATCCTAACTCGAGTAGTGCTCCTCATGAGGTGAGGTCTCTGAATGATACTCAAAGTTGGGATTTGCTCAAGGGAAAAGTGTTTGAAGACAGCAATTGCCCACCTGAATTGGAAGATGTTGGGAAAGATATTGCAAGAAGTTGTGGAGGACTACCCCTTGCCATTCTCGTGGTTGCTGGATTCCTGTCCATAGTTGATAGGAATCCATCTACTTGGGAGGAAGTTTCTGAAAATGTAACAAATTCAATTGTTGGTGAAGGGACGGAGGGAATACTATCTTTGAGTTACACTCACTTGCCTCATCATCTAAGGGCGTGTTTTCTGTTTTTGGCAATGTTTCCTGAAGATGAAAATATCGGTGCTTCAAGGCTTATTAGATTATGGTTAGCAGGGGGCTTCTTGAAGCATCAAGAAATAAGTAGTAAAAGCTTGGAAGAGGAGGCAGAGGATTATTTGGAGGATCTAGTCAAGAGAAATCTCGTAACTGTTACTAGTAGGAAGCATGATGGGAAAATCAAGTGTTGCAGCCTACATGATTTGGTTCGAGATTTGTGCATAAGGAAAGCCCACGAGGAGATGTTTGTTTCTGTTGTCGATGGTAGCTTTTTTGGGCTAGGTAGTATAAATGTGAGGCACATCAGCTTCATAAATGAGAAAGATAACACTTTTGGGCAGTCTCATATGAATAACATTTGGGTTCCATCTATCCGCACCATTCTATACTTCCATCTTCACAACTTACCTTGTTTGGAATCCTTTTCACGATGCTGTAGATTGCTTAGGATATTTGATGCCGTGAGTGAAAATTCTGTTTCACTCCCTTCCGAGGTATTTGAGTTGTTTCATTTAAGATATCTTGCTTTAACTTGTCCTTCCAATATTCCATCAGCCATATGTAATCTCATGAATCTTCAAACCTTGATCATCCTTCCAAGTCCATCCTCTCGATTTGCTCTATTATCTGATTTCTCACTACCATTGGAAATTTGGAGGATGCCTCAGTTAAGGCACCTTTTACTGCACCAGCCTTGTACTCTACCGCATCCCCCAGATGGATCAAATCCTCCTTTAGAAAATCTTCACACTCTTTCACACATCAAGAATCTTGTATGGAATGAAAACATCTTGAAGATGATTCCAAACATCAAAAGATTGGGACTTGTGTACAAAACCAATACCGAGTTTCACCTCAGTCTCCTTAAGTATCTGGATCAACTTGAAAAGTTGGAAGTATATGGTGTTTGCGGATTTGATTGGCAGAGGCAAAATCCTAATCTTCCTATCACACTGAAGAAGTTGACCCTGGTGGGTGTGAGACTCCCTTGGGAAGATATGCGTGTTATTGGTTCGTTGCCTAATCTTCAAGTGCTCAAGCTACGAGATCATGCTTGCAGAGGAGAAACTTGGGAAACAGTTGATGGAGAATTTCCTGATCTAAGATATTTGCTTATTGATAATTCATCTAATTACTCCTTTATGAGCGAAAGTGATTCATCGAGTAGTGAAGAAAGCTGAGGATTGTTAGGTGCTTCGGCTTATATATACTGATGAAACTGCGTTGCTGCTGATTTCTTGTTGCTATATGCCTACACTTACAACATAGCAGTTCATGTCCTAGGGGTGCATCCATCGAGCCTGCATGATACATTACATGTTTCTTATTTGTGTGTATTACTTTGTTCTCAGGCTTTGCCACTCCACTCCATTTAGGCCATACGATATAACTGAACAAGATCGATTTAAGAGGGATTCGTATCAGAGATGTACGCTGGTGGGGCTGCGCTTGGTCGGCCGACCCTACCGCCAATCCACGAGCACCGGAAAGATCTATCACTGATTCACATGCTTGTACCAAAAGTTACTTCTCTAGATTAAACTGCAGACTAGCCCGGGTCGACTGACTCGGGTGGGCTGCCCTGCCCTGTGAGACAACCTCTCCTATCTAGCTAGTGTTGAGCTATATGTGTTGAAACATAAGAGATGCAGTGTTTGCAAGTACTTTTACTCACACTACCTATTAAAGTAAAGCTCAATCTATACATTAACCGTATGCACAAAGAGATTCTATAGGAAGATGGATTCGTGTGGAAATATTTTGTGTCGTGTTTAACTGCATTGCAAGCTTGAGAAATGATGTTATTTTGTTTCTTCCATTGAGAAATGATGTTATTTTGTTTCTTCCAAAACATAAAACTAACTGGGCATGGGCTTTTGACACTGGGCCCATTTTAAACATAAATTAAAGGCCCAAACTTGCTAACATGTATCGTACATTTCCAATTAATTCCTACCTATGTTGACCTTTATGTACATCTGAAGTTGAAGTTATCTAGTACTAGTAATTTATAATTATTTAAAATTCAAAATGTGGAATCGAGAGATTTGAAATTATAACTCAGTTTTAAATCCAAACTTTTTTATGATAACAAACATTAGATTTAGGATTGAAGGCCTTTCATGTCCCCAATTCCATGTACAAACAGAGTCAGAAATAATCGATCATAATTTTAGGTATGTTACACTGATTTTGTTTTTGATACCAACTTAATTGAAATATTTATCAATGCTAATAAACAATTTTTCTGCTCCAAGTTAAACTTCATAATTTTTATGAGTTATTCAAAATTAAATAACTTATTTTTTCTTTTCAATTTTATTTTCTCTTCAACTATTATATTTATATTTAATAACTCTCAAAATCTATTTTTCTGATTTTTTATGCCAAATAAAATATCTCGGTTAAGTTGGAGTGGTGGGATTCATTTTATGTAATCAAACAAATAAATTCTAAAAAAATAATTATATATCCTAGTTGGGTGTACTAAAGTCAGATTCAACTAAAGCATAAAATATTACTCCTTTCATACCACGTCATTTGAATATTTTTTATTTTAGAATATTTCATATTATTTGAGTTCTTTTCTTTTATGATAAAAATAAAAAATTTAATTTAACATCTTTTATTGTATTCTCTTTCTGTTTACTAATTATTTATTTTTTTAAATATCATATTTTAAACAAAATGATTAAATTAACATGGAATTCAACATTTTGAAAAATAAGTAAAACAAACATAGAATGTGACCCAAAATTGGGTCAGAGCGCATCCCACGTCACTGCATCGAAGACTGTGTCGTAAATAGTTATAGTACTCCCTCCGTTTCGTCATAGTTGAGGCGAAACTTTTCGGCACGGAGTTTTAGAAAAAGTAAGAGGGAGAAAAAAGGTAGAGAGAATAAAGTATAAAATGAATAAAGTAGAGAGAGAAAAAAGTTATCATATATAGAAATGACTCAACTATGAAGAAACTTTCCGAAATAGAAAAATGGTTCAACTACGAAGAAACAGAGGGAATATTGTTTTAAAGTCAAACAATATCATTTTCGACTTATGATTTTTAAGTACTTTCGTTATAAATAACTCTATTATTTTGAGTTGGCCTGTCACCTGTATGAAGCCGTCCTCATCGTGACGTAAATCAATATACAAGTATTATTATGAGTTGGCCCGTCACATTATAATTTTATTACCGTAGACTAATGTATGGCCCCTCTCAGATTGAGTATTAAAAATCTTCAAAACATGAGCCAAATGGTCAACGGTATATCATTGCCTATTAAATTCGTATATCATAAACACTAATCGTGAATGTAATAAAAAGAGAGAGAATCTGCAGCACCTGTTTTTCGAAAACTCACAACAAAAGTCACCGGCTGAGTATGGCTGCTTATGCAGCCCTTGCTTCCCTGGTTCAAACTACAAATCTTGAGACAAATCATGCCATATCTCACTTTTCCATCAATGCAATAGAAAACATTGCTTCCATCCACGAGTATGCCATCACCTTGCTTACCTTCCTCGAAGAATATCCAGAGAGATCCAACCGTTGGGAAGCCAAGCTGAGGGACGTTGCTCATATAATTGAACATATTATCGAACAATCGTATTTTGGAGGGGAGGAAATATCGTCAAGATATTTGAAATTTGAAAAGGAGCTCTGCAATGAAACGGAAAAAATTTGTTCAATTGCTGGAGATGTGATGGAAGAGCGACCTGCTTACTCATCTCTTCCTATCTCATCAGCATCAGCAAGAGTTGCAGCTGCTGCCAACGGTGTGGTGATCGGTTTGGAAGAAGATGTGATGGTGTTAAAGGATCGGCTTTGTGGGCTCTCATCCAAACTCCAAGTCATACCCATTTTAGGTATGGGTGGCATTGGTAAGACCACTCTGGCTACAATTATTTATGACGATCCATTAATCATGTATCATTTTCATATTCGTGTTTGGCTTACAATATCACAAGATTACAGTGCACAAAAAGTTCTTGTATGTCTTGTAGATTCGATGAAACTGATAGACGAACACGTGTCTAGAATAGATATGGATGATGTTTCAATTTTGGCAGAGAAAGTGTATAAAAACTTGAAGGGTAGGAGGTATCTCGTGGTAATGGATGATGTGTGGAGCACAGAGGTTTGGGATGATGTAAGGTCTATATTCCCGGATGATGGTAACGGAAGTCGAATCATGTTAACCACAAGGCTAGTAGACGTTGCCATTTATCCCGACTCGAGTAGTGCTCTTCATGTGATGAGGTTCCTGAATGACTCTCAATGTTGGGATTTGCTTAAGGGAAAGGTGTTTGCTGACAGCAATTGCACACCTGAATTGGAAGATGTTGGGAGAAGGATTGCAAGAAGTTGTGGGGGACTACCCCTTGCTGTTGTCCTGGTTGCTGGATTCCTGTCTAAATTTAATATGAATCCATCTTCTTGGGAGGAAGTTTCCGAAAATGTAATAAATCCAATTGTTGGTCAAGGGTTGGAGAGGATACTATCTTTGAGTTACACTCACTTGCCTCATCAGTTGAGGTCGTGCTTTCTGTTTATGGCAATGTTTCCAGAAGATGAAATCATTCGCGCTTCAATGATTATCAGATTATGGTTAGCTGAGGGCTTTTTAAAGCATCAAAACAGATGCAATAAAAGCATGGAAGAGGAGGCAGAGGATTATTTGGAGGATCTAGTCAAGAGAAATCTTGTAATTGTGACTAGTAAAAAGAGTGATGGGAAAATCAAGCATTGCAGCCTCCATGGTATCGTACGAGACTTGTGCATAAGGAAAGCCCACGATGAGAGGTTTCTTCGTGTTATCGATGATAGAGTTGTTCCATATAGCATGATAAATGAGCGACGCATCAGTTTGTGCCTTTCTGATTTTGGTGACATTTGGTGTCCAACCATCCATACCATGTTATGCTTCCAATTCCAGAATTGCTCTAGGTTGGCAGCCTTTCTAAGACATATTAGAGTGCTTAGGATATTGGATGCTGTGAGCGAAACTTCTGATGAGCTCTCGTCCCAACTATTTAAACTGTTTCATTTAAGATATCTTACTTTAGTTTGTTCTTCTAGTGTTCCCCCAGCCATATCTAATCTTGTGAATCTTCAAACCTTAATCATTCTTCCTAACATGGTTTCAACCTCTAAAAGACTTCAAACCATTTTTAGAAAGAAAAGAGATTGGAAAACCAATACTTATTTCTCTCTACCATTGGAGATTTGGAGTATGCCTCAATTAAGGCATCTTATTTCCTATTGTCCTTGTATCCTACCTCATCCCCCATATGGATCAAACCCACCTCTAGAAAACATCCAAACTCTTACCTACATTAAAGATCTTGTATGGACTGAAAAGATCTTGCAAATGATTCCGAATGTCAAAAGATTGGGTCTTGTGTACCAAATGGATCAAAGGTGTCACCTCCACCTTCTCATGCATCTGCATCAACTTCAAAAGTTGCAACTATATGGGCTTGGAGGTTTTCCATGGTTTGGGTATGATCTATTTGCTTTACCCAGGACACTTAAAAAGTTGACCTTTCAGGGTGGCAGATTTCGTTGGCAAGATATGAGTATTATTGGTTCACTGCCTAATCTGGAAGTATTGAAGCTAATAGATCAAACCTCTGGTGGAACGTGGGAAACAACTGATGATGAATTTCCTCAGCTGAGATATTTGCTAATTGAGAGATCAGTTCTCCAGCACTGGATAACTGAGAGCAGTCCCTTTCCAATACTGAAGCGCCTAGTGCTTCGTTTTTGTCAGGATTTAATGGAGATTCCACAAAGTATAGGAGATATACCGACACTGGAATTGATTGAAGTGGATCCTGATAACAGTTCTCTTGTGGAATCAGCAAAGCAGATAGCTGAGTATCAACAGAGCTATGGAAATTATGATCTTCGTGTTCGTGTCTCCTATTATTGATGAGGTTAGATTTCTATGTGGCCTTGGACATTACTAATTTTTATGTAACACATATATACCATGACTAGCATTTAATGTTCTATGTCATCTTGTATTGTGTAATCTGTATTTTGGACATCATAGACACAATATTGACCGACATGTATATCGCCAAAGCTGAAACCGAGCATTATTCTAGCTTGTTTTTCCATAACCAATAGTTAAAATTTGTTATGTTGTTTTTCAAGGTTGGCCTAGAAGATTTGGATTTGCATACATATATTGAACTGAAGTTCTGTTCGTAGCTCTTGTTCCTCCTTCATTTGGATTTGGATTTGGATTTGAACACATAATTGAATAATTTTTAAAATCCATCTCGTGTGGCATCGTTAAGATTTGCTAGTCGTGGGGAGATTTAGCTACACTGCAAAATGAGCAAGAAGAAAAGCAGGTTGATCTTTCTACACATTGTATTACTAGTTTGTGCATCTGTTTGGAAGTATTACATGTATTTGACAATGATTGATCTGGTATGTATGGTTGGATATCTGTTTTACTGTTTTTTATGCAAGGAACTCTTATTTTTGTACAAGTATTTAACATGCTTGGACATATTGTGATATTTAGGCAGATGTCCTGTTTTTAATCTGCCTTTTGACTCCTTTAGCCTAGAGGTTTGTCTTTGATTTGAATGGGTGTTTTTTCCCTTATCTTTTATGAAATATTAGTGAAGTGATGAGAAAATGGAAGTAAATATATAAACTGAGTAACAAAATACAGAAAGTTGAGCTGTAATTAGCAATAGTGTAATGTGGTATGCAAATGTATATCCTCTCTGCCTCTGCATTGAGTTTGCTTCTGTCTATTCATAAGTTAGACAACTAGTGACTAGTTTACCACAAGTTTGAATCTCTTCCAAACAGATGCACAAACTAGTAATACAAAGTGTAGAAAGATCAACCTGCTTTTCTTCTTGCTCATTTTGCAGTCTAGCTAAACCTCCCCACGACTTGCAAATCTTAACGATGCCACACGAGATGGATTTTAAGAATTATTCAATTATGTGTTCAAATCCAAATCCAAATCCAAATGAAGGAGGAACAATAGCTACGAACCGAGCTTCAGCAAATCCAAATCCTCTAAACCAACCTTGAAAAACAATATAACAAATTTTAATTATTGGTCATGGAAAAACAAGCTAGAATATAATGCATGCATATAATAAAAGGCAAGGGTGTTCCATGCTCGGTTTCAGCTTTGACGATATACATGTCGGTCAATATTGTGTCCATGATGTCCACAAATATAGATTACACAATACAAGATGACATAGAACAGTAAATGCTAGTCATGTAATATATGTGTTACATAAAAATTAGTATTGTCCAAGGCTACATAGAAATCTAATCTCATCAAGAATAGGAGACACGGACACAAAGATCATAATTTCCATAGCTCTGTTGATTCTCAGCTATCTGCTTCGCTGATTCCACAAGAGAATTGTTATCAGGATCCACTTCAATCAATTCCAGTGTCGGTATATCTCCTATACCTTGTGGAATCTCCATTAAATCCAGACAAGAACGAAGCACTAGGCGCTTCAGCATTCGAAAGTGACTGCTCTCAATTATCCAGTGCTCGAGATCTGATCTCTCAATTAGCATATATCTCAGCTGAAGAAATTCTCCTTCAGCTGTTTCCCACGTTTGACCAGAGGTTTGATCTACTAGCTTCAACACTTGCAGATTGGGCAGTGAACCAACAATACTCATATATTGCCAAAGAAATCTGCCACCATGCAAGGTCAACTTTTTAAGTGTCCCGGGTAAAGTAAATAGGTCATACTTCATCCAAGGAAAACCGCCAAGCCCATATAGTTCCAACTTTTGAAGGTGATGGAGATGCTTGAGAAGGTGGAGGTGACACCTTTGATCCATTTGGTACACAAGACCCAATCTTTTGACATTCGGAATCATTTGCAAGATCTTTTCAGTCCATACAAGATCTTTTATGTAGGTAAGAGTTTGGATGTTTTGTAGAGGTGGGTTTGATCCTTCTGGGGGATGAGGTAGGATACAAGGACAATAGGTAATAAGATGCCTTAATTGAGGCATACTCCAAATCGGCAATGGCAGAGAGAAGTAAGTATTAGTTGTCCAATCTCTTCTCCTTCTAAAAATGGTTTGAAGCCTTTTAGAGGTTGAAACCATGTTAGGAAGAATGAGTAAGGTTTGAAGATTCACAAGACTAGATATGGCTGAGGGAACACTAGAAGAACAAACTAAAGTAAGATATCTTAAATGAAACAGTGTAAATAGTTGGGACAAGAGCTCATCAGAAGTTTCGCTCTCAGCATCCAATATCCTAAGCACTTCAAACTGTCTTAGAAAGGCTGCCAACCTAGAGCAACTCTGGAATTGGAAGCATAACATGGTATGGATGGTTGGACACCAAATGTCATCAAAATCAGAAAGGCACAAACTGATGCGTCGCTCATTTATCATGCTTACTGGAACAACTCGACCATCGATAACACGAAGAAACCTCTCATCGTGGGCTTTCCTTATGCACAAGTCTCGTACGATATCATGGAGGCTGCAATGCTTGATTTTCCCATCACTCTTTTTACTAGTCACAATTACAAGATTTCTCTTGACTAGATCCTCCAAATAATCCTCTGCCACCTCTTCCATGCTTTTATTGCATCTGTTTTGATGCTTTAATAAAAAGCCTTCAGCTAACCATAATCTGATAAGCATTGAAGCGCGAATGATTTCATCTTCTGGAAACATTGCCATAAACAGGAAGCACGACCTCAACTGATGAGGCAAGTGAGTGTAACTCAAAGATAGTATCCTCTCCAACCCTTGACCAACAATTGGATTTATTACATTTTCGGAAACTTCCTCCCAAGAAGATGGATTCATATTAAACTCAGACAGGAATCCAGCAACCAGGACAACAGCAAGGGGTAGTCCCCCGCAACTTCTTGCAATCCTTCTCCCAACATCTTCCAATTCAAGTGGGCAATTGCTGTCTGCAAACACCTTTCCTTTAAGCAAATCCCAACTTTGAGAATCATTCATGAACCTCATCTCATGAGGAGAACTACTCGAATCAGGATAAACGGCTAGATTCGTTAGCCTTGTGGTTAACATGATTCGACTTCCATTATCATCATCTGGAAACACATTCCTTACATCATCCCAAACCTTTGTGCTCCACACATCATCCAGTACCACGAGATACCTCCTACCCTTCAAGTTTTTATACACTTTCTCTGCCAGTATTGAATCATCATCCATCTCTAATCTAGACATATGTTCTTCCATCAGTTTCATGGAATCTACAAGACTTAAAAGAACTTTCCGTGCATTGTAATCTTGTGATATTGTAAGCCAAACACGAATATCAAAACGATACACGATTAATGGGTCCTCATAAACAGTTCTAGCTAGAGTAGTCTTACCAATGCCGCCCATTCCCAAAATGGGTACGACTTGGAGTTTGGATGAGAGCCCACAAAGCCGATCCTTTATCACCATCACATCTTCATTCAATCCAATCGCCACACCGTAGCCAGAAGCTGCAACTCTTGATGCTGATGCTGATGCTGCTGATGATGATGAGAGAGAAAGAGATGAGTAAGCAGGTCGCTCATCCATCACATCTCTAGCAATTAAACAGATATTTTTCATTTCATTGTAGAGCTCCGCTTCAAATTCAAATCTTGATGATATTTCCTCCACTCCAAAATACGATTGTTCGATGATATATTCAATTCTATGAGCAGCGTCCCTCAGCTTGCCCTCCCAGCGGTTGGCTCTCTCTGGATAATCTTCGAAGGAGGTAAGCAAGAAGATGGCATACTCGTGGATGGATTGAATGTTTTTCTTTGCAGCGACAGAGAAGTGAGATATGGAATGATTTGTATCAAGATTTGTAGTTTGAGCAAGGGAGGCAAGAGCGGCATAAGCTGCCATACTGGCCGGAAGGAGAGATGTGAGGAAGAAAGTGGACTTGTGTGGTTGTGGAAGACTAAAGCCGGTGAATTTTGGTTGTTGTGAGCAATAAATGCTCTCTTTTTGATGATGATTATAACTATTGGCTTTGTTACCATTTGACTCAGGTTTTTTAAATGTAATTTCTCTTTAGATTCTCAATTTGAGGAGGGCCATGCATAATTATTACTACTACTGCTATATTTTTGCAAGAAGATAATGGATGTATGGGTGTCAATTGGGTTAAAAACATCAACTATAACTTGGGCTTGGGCTTGGGCTTTTGACATTTGGGCCATTTAAAACATAAATTTTCTCATGTTTATTTTCTTTGAAGGGTTATGGCCTATATGGGCTCCTTATATTTAAGGATTTTTGTAATGTTTTTCGTAATATTGTTATTCGTATTTTTGCCAATTTTGTACGTATTTTGCAAAACTATTTTACAAAATCTGGTTTGAAACCCCATTTTACCTAATACTTTTGGGACTAAGAGACAACTCCAAAATAAAGAAAACAAGGTGGGCCGAAAATGACACAGGTCGAGAGATAATTTAACTCGTATACAGTAAAACTAGGATAAATATCATTATCCTAGCCAAACGCTATCAAACGGACTCTTAAACTTACTATACCATGTTAAAACTCTCTATATCTTATCCCATATTGACTTGGTAACGATCCTAGCTCACCTATATAAGTGTGGATAACCCTCCCCCTTACGAGGCCTTTTAAGGGGTGAGTGGCTCATTTCTAATATGGTATCAGAGCGGACCCAAGTCGATGATAGATTTATTTCTTTATCTCTTCTCTTGCCTACCCACGTGATGGAAGTCCGATGTGTCAATCCGGCCCACACATGAGGAGGCGTGTTAAAACTCTCTACCCCACACATGAGGGGGCGTGTTAAAACTCTTTATATCTAACCCTCCCCCTTACGAGCCCTTTTAAGGGGTGAGTGGCCCATTTTTAATATACCTCATTACCACTTATTAACATGACTTGAAACCTATTTCGAATTGACTCGCCCAAAATCCAAAATAATCTTACAAACTTTTCAACTCTACAAGTTCCTACAGATCACATCCTAGAATCATTTTAAATCTTATTTTAGGTTGACTAGGCATTTAACCCATAGTGGTACAAGCATGTGAATCAGTGATGGATCTTTCCGGTACTCGTGGATTGGCGGTAGGGTCAGCCGACCACGCGCGGCCCCACTAGCATACATGATACGAGCATATCTCCTAAAATATTCCCCATATCTATTATTTAGTTAGTCAATGATTTCCCATATCTTTTCATATATTATTAGGATCTTTGTTTTCTTGTTCCCTAAGTCAGAGTAGTTTATAATAGGAGATATTGTATTCTTCTATGACATTTAAGAAAAATCAAATTATCTTATTTTCCGTTTATCGTATTTTAATTTCTTTGTTTGGTTTGATCGACGGGCAAAGCTCCCGCAACTACCGTTTATCCCTAAATTTGACGCCGGATTGATCGTCGGGCAACAGCTCCCGCGACGTTCAACGCGAATTATCCGAGTTAAGGAACTTCATCCTTAACAATACATCTCTGATACGACTCCCTCTTAAATCGATCTTGTTCAGTTATATAGTATGGCCTTAATGGAGTGGTGGATTGACAAAGCCCGAGGACAAGCTTGCTAACACAAATAAGAAACGCGTAATCTATTATGCAGACTCGATGGACGCGTCTCTAGAACATGAACTCCTATGTGATAAGTCCTATGTGATAAGTATAGACATATAGCAACAAGAAATCAGTAGCAACACAGTTTCCTCAGTATATATAAGCCGAAGCACCTAACAATCCTCAGCTTTCTTCACTACACGATGAATCACTTTTGCTCATAAAGAAGTAATTAGATGAATTCCAGCTAATCTGCAAAGCATTAACACACCAAGATAAACACAGATCCCACTAATAAGCATATGGAGTATGATTCAAGAATGACCAAAAAGTAGGACCTCATGAATTCAGGTTACCTGAACATGAAGACCATAATTTCCATGGAGCTCCTCTTGATCCTCCTTTATCCGCTTCGCTGACTCCACAAGGGACTTGTTACAAGAATCAACTTCAATCAGTTCCAGAGTCGGAATTTCTCCTACATCTTCCGGAATCTCCCTCAACATCCGGCAAGAACGAAGCACTAGGCACTTGAGTCTGGGGAAGTGGCTGCTCTCAGTTATCCATAGCTGGAGCCTTGAAACCTCAATTACCAAACATCTTAGATCAGGAAATTCTCCATCAACTGTTTCCCAAGTTTGTCCTCTGCAAGCGTGATCTCGTAGCTTGAGCACTTGAAGATTAGGCAACGAACCAATAACACTCATATCTTCCCAAGGGAGTCTCACACCCACTAGGGTCAACTTCTTCAGTGTGCTAGGAAGATTAGGATTTTGCCACTGCCAATCAAATCCGCAAACACCATATACTTTCAACTTTTCAAGTTGATCCAGATGCTTAAGGAGACTGAGGTGAAACTTGGCATTGGTTTGGTACACAAGTCCCAATCTTTTGATGTTTGGAATCATCTTCAAGATGCTTTCATTCCATACAAGATTCTTGATGTATGAAAGAGTTTGGAGATTTTCTAAAGGAGGATTTGATCCATCTGGGGGATGCGGTAGAGTATAAGGCTGGTGCAGTAAAAGGTGCCTTAACTGATGCATCCTCCAAATTTCCAATGGTAATGAAAAATGAGATGATGGAGCAATGAGAGAGGTTGGATGGATGATCAATGTTTGAAGATTCATGAGATTACATATGGCTGATGGAATATTGGAAGAACAAGTTAAAGCAAGATATCTTAAATGAAACAGCTCAAATACCTCGGAAGGGAGTGAAACGGAGTTTTCACTCACGGCATCAAATATCCTAAGCAATCTACAGCATCGTGAAAAGGATTCCAAACAAGGTAAGTTGTGAAGATGGAAGTATAGAATGGTGCGGATAGATGGAACCCAAATGTTATTCATATGAGACTGCCCAAAAGTGTTATGTTTCTGACTTATGAAGCTGACGTGCCTCACATTAATACTGCCTGGCCCAAAAAAGCTACCATCGACAACAAAAACAAACATCTCCTCGTGGGCTTTCTTTATGCAAAAGTCTCGAACCAAATCATGTAGGCTGCAACACTTGATTTTCCCATCATGCTTCCTACTAGTAACAGTTACAAGATTTTTCTCGACTAGATCCTCCAAATACTCCTCTGCCTCCTCTTCCAAGCTTTTACTACTTATGTCTTGATGATTCAAGAAGCCCCCAGCTAACCATAATCTAATAAGCCTTGAAGCACTGATATTTTCATCTTCAGGAAACATTGCCATAAACACAAAACACGCCCTTAGATGATGAGGCAAGTGAGTGTAACTCAAAGATAGTATCCCCTCCAACCTTTCATCAACAATTGAATTTGTTACATTTTCAGAAACTTCCTCCCAAGTAGATGGATTCCTATCAACTAAGGAAAGGAATCCAGCAACCAAGAATATGGCAATGGGTAGTCCTCTACAACTTCTTGCAATCCTTTTCCCAACATCTTCCAATTCAGGTGGGCAATTGCTGTCTTCAAACACTTTTCCCTTGAGCAAATCCCAACTTTGAGAATCACTCAGCAATCTCATCTCATGAGGAGCACTAGCGGAACAAGCATAATCGGCTAGATCTGCTAGCCTTGTGGTTAACATGATTCGACTTCCATTACCAGCATCCGGAAATACATTCCTTACATCATCCCAAACCTTTGTGCTCCACATATCATCCATTACAACAAGATAACTCCTACCAAACAAGTGTTTATATATTATCTCTTTCAAAATTGAAACATCATCCATCTCTAATCCAACCGTTTGATCGTTAATCAATTTCATCGAATCTATAAGACCAAGTAGAACTTCCCGTTCACTGCAATCTTGCGATATTGTAAGCCAAACACGAATATCAAACTGATTCATGATTAATGGGTCGTTATAAACAGTTCTAGCCAGAGTGGTCTTACCAATGCCACCCATTCCGAAAATGGGTATGACTTGGAGTTCGGATGGGGGCCCACAAAGCTGAGCCTTTATTGCTGATGAGAGAGAAGCAGGTCGCTCTTCCATCACATCTCTAGTAATAAAACCGAATTTTTCAGTCACATCACTGAGCTCCTCTTCAAAATTCAATCTTGATGGCATTTCCTCCCCTCCACAACAGTAATATAACTGCCTCCACATAAGTTCTTCGATAACATCTTCACTTTCATGAGCAACGTCCCTCAGCTTGGCCTCCCAACGGTTGGATCTCTCTGGATGATCTTCGAGGAAGGTAAGCAAGCTGATGGCATACTCGTGGATGGAAGCAATGTTTTCCTTTGCAGCGATAGAGAAGTGAGATATAGTAGCATGATTGGTATCAAGAGTAATAGTTTGATCAAGGGAAGCAAGAGCGGCATAAGCTGCCATATTGATGGCCGGAGCTCGATTTGCTCTCTTGTGTTTGTGATTTAGAGCGTGAGAAAGAGAGATGGGAGGAACTTCGAGGAAGAGAGTGAGTGGATCGTGAGTCAATGAGACAATGACTTGTGTGGCTGTGGAAGACTGAATGGAATAAAGCTTACTGTTGAGGATTCTCTCATTTGAGTCATTTCTAATGAGATTAATACACAAATTTGAAGAATTCTAAACATTACACTACCAAAATTACAAATCAATTGTATACAATTAGAAATATTACAACAAGATTTTTATTGAAAATCACCTTCTTCTCAAGCAGATGCTGAATATGAATGGGCTCATCACTCCGCCTCGCTGCTGGTGGAGAAGTGGACCTATGCAATTTGATCAGCTGAAGCTCCAAGAGAGGCGAATGGCGCACGCTCATTTCTCCACAAGCGTTGTGATATGGCGATAAAGTGTTCGGTGAAATTACTGAGCGGGAAATGGTTTGTTATTGTGATTGATGAAGATGGAGATGAGGACTAATTGGGCTTGGGCTTTTTTACATTGGGCCAATTTTAAACAAAATTAAAAGGCCCAATCCTACAACACGCAAATATTTCCATTTCATTACTACTCATTTTGGACTGCAATGTGATGACATTTTGAAAATTTCCCTTTGCGACTCTAGTCTCTATAACCTTTCTTAGGTACTCCCTCCGTCCCGGCTAGGATGACACATTGCTTAGCCGGTATGGGATTTTTTGAGTTATTAGTTAAAATGTTTAATTGGAGAGAAAAAAAGATGAGTGTAAGTATTAAATGAGAGAGATAAAGAAAGATGAATATTTTAATAGGAGTGAGAAAAAGTGGTTGAGTATTAATTGGAGAGAGAAAATTTCTAAAAAAAAGAAATGTGTCATCTTAGCTGAGACAAACTGAAAAGGAAAACGTGTCATCTTAAGCGGGACGAAGGGACGTCAAGGAGTCGAACCAATCCGAGCTCGAACTTAACTAATTGGGTATATTCTAGAAAAAAAAAATTAATACTTCCTCCGTCCACGATGAAGTGAGTATTAGAAAATGTTTCAAGTGTTAAATCTTTAAATATACTCGATTAGTTTTAGAGATCAATGTGAAGGGACTTGTACGACACAAATTTTAAATACTCCTTCTGTCCCATTAGAAATGAAACGTTTTCCTTTTTAGTTTGTCCCATTAAAAATGAAACGTTTTAAAAAATGGAAATAATACTCTTTCTACTTTTCCTTCTCTGTTACTTTATTTTTTCATTAACTAATAAAACAACACTATAAAAATCTTGTGTCGAAAAACAAAATGATGCTTATTTAATAAGACGGAAAGAGTATAAAATTGATAGAAAATATAAATGAAGAGTAAATTTAAATATGGCATAACTTCCACCCACCATACCCAATCAAAGCCCATCAATGAAATTACTATACAAGGCCCAACATGAAAACCACATGTGATTTATAAGTGTGAAAAAGGGCGGGGCACTTCCGGAAATTCACCATGAAATAATAGCCCAAACAGAGAAGTCTCAACATACGAAAGGAGCAGAAGCGGCCACGTCGCCCTTTGACAGCCAAAAGGCATTAAAACCTCGTACCCCTGCCGACAAGTACACCCTGTACACTGATATCTTATCTACTTTTTCCCCACCATTTTTTTATTATTTCCCCCCTCTGATTTTTTCCCAACAAATTATTTATTTATTCCATAACAATTCTTAAATCATATGCCCACTTGCAGAATATTTGAATAAAATATTTGGGATGGGACCCACTCCCCTTTCCTAGTTGGGGTTGGGGGATGCTTTGTCACCACATATCATGGTCATATACTTTTGTTGCCAAGACAAGAACATCAGATACTTGCAAGATAACATTAAGTAATGAAGGAAGGCTGTGCCTTTTTGGGAGAGTTAATGTCAATCTTTAAGGAATGTGCTGCTTTTTTTATACTCTTGTTCTTGTAGAATAAATCAAAAAAAGAAAGAAAAAATGGGGGTTGGGGTGGGGGGTTATTGCCATTTTGGGAAAGATTAATGAAATTTCAAGATTGCGGCCTCCAATTATGGTGGTTGATTAGCCACCTATTCATAGTATGTCCTTTGGTGGTACAAATATTAAGTAAAACTTGTAAAATAAAAAATGTTTGATCATAGAATGGTGGTAAATAAGAATTGCATGTATCAAAGATGTCAGGTTTCAAATTGTATGCTTCTTCCATATTTGTTTTCATATTCTACATGTGTCTACCAAGGACGAGTGTTTTACTCCAAAATTAGTGACAAGAGATCAAATATAAAATATTAATAATAATTAATAAAGAATGAAGTAAATTTCATTGAAAAGGTAAATTTTTAAAAATGATAGGAGACTAAATTTTATTGGTGTCCCAATATAGAATTATGACTAATAATTGTAGAGGGCTGAGCGTCTGATTAAGTTTGTCTAATATCAATCAGTGAGGATCACCTCGTACTTTTCCTACAATATCCTCTACTCCACCTTTGAGTAATGGTCCCACCATCATATTTTATGTTTGTGAAAAGTGTATTAGGGAATGGTGTAGGAAAAGCCGTAGGTGATCCCAGCTGAATATCAGTACCTTAATTTTACATGTTTGAATATGCAGACTCTCGTGATAAACTTTCAATAAGATAACGTTTATTTTGAGAATATTTGATTTTGATCAAATTTCATGCCAATTTAGAAGTCTACGTGAAAATCAGTGTTAAATCAGTGCCAATAAGATAACGTCTATTTGGCGATGTGCATTTTAAGAATATGATCATCTTAAAATCCAAGATGTGTCCGAACAACCTGATATTATATACTATCAAAATATAAACAACTTTTGATTAAAATTACACATAATTATCATAAATCAATTAACTCATGTATAAGAACAACGTTTGGGTGAAATTTAATATTGTCAGCAAAATTATAACTAGATCATAAATTTGGTAATTATGTATATGGGGTTACAAAAGTATTGCGAGTGGACAATCAATTAACTCATGTATAAGAACAACGTTTGGGTGAAATTTAATATTGTCAGTAAAATTATAAGTAGATCATAAATTTGGTAATATGTATATGGGGTTGCAAAAGTATTGTGAGTGGTATGTCCACATTTTCCATATTGAATTTTGCACCAAAAATATCTATGATAGTTTTTAACGAGGCAATGACATGCTTGTCTAATTTTATTTGCTGCGAAAACAACAAGGGATCAAGATCCTACGAGATATAATGATTTGGCCAAATTAAAGCAAACGAAAATTATACAAGAAAATAATTGAGTACAAATTTGACGTCACTGTCCTAAATCATTTAATAATTGTAGATAATAGAATAGGGGCCAAAAAAGAAGGCATTTGTTGAAGAAATCCTCACCGTCCATCAAATCTTCCTCGTTTGGGGAAATCCCACGCGCTAAATAGCGCGTGTAAGTGACAGTAGGGTCGAAATGCAAAGGTACCACTAAACCTGCGAAGCGGCCGACCGTACCTTATCCGAATCTGCGCTCATGGGAACACGTGGCGAATTACTATTGGGGAGAGGTGATTAGGAGAGATTTCATGATTCGTTTATTTACATTAAATAACAGATAAATTCAATATATTTATCCCCTTGAATATAAATTTTTTGAAATAATACGAATTTTAGTAGTACAAAAATAATAAGATAAGAGATACATAATGAAAATGTGTGTTACTGGAAAATGAATCTCAATTCAAACAAAGAAATACTCATTCCGTCTATGAATAAGAGTCTCGTTTTTTCATTTTGGTCCATCCACGAATTAAACTAAATAACAGATAAATTCAATATATTTATCCCCTTGAATATAAATTTTTTGAAATGATACGGATTTTAGTAGTGCAAAAATAATAAGGTAAGAGATACAAAATGAGAATGTGTGTTACTGGAAAATGAATCTCACCTCAACAAAGAAATACTCCCTCCGTTAACGAATAAGAGTCTCGTTTTTTTTTTTTTTTGGTCCGTCCACGAATAAGAGTCTCGGTTCATAATTACCATAAATAGTAAAGAGACCTCACATTCCACTAACTCATTCCACTCACATATCATTTAAAACTAATATATATAAATGAGACCCTTATTCCACTAACTTTCTTCTATCCACTATTCTTAACATTTCTTAAAACCCGCGCCATTTAGAAATGAGACTCTTAATCGTGAACGGAGGGAGTAGTTTTCAAAAATGAAAAGTTTTTTTAAGAAATGGACCAAAATAGAAAACAAAAGTTTATATTTTTAGGAAGGGATAGAGTAATTGTTTAAATCATCACATGATTGGTTAAATTTTGATCATCTATTATTTGATATAAATAAATATTAAAGCATGAAATTATAATTTTATCGTGATTCATGTCATAATTAACGATGTGATATGTTTAATTGAAATAAATAGTTCTTATTTAATTATATAATTTTGTTTCAAATATCACCAAATAATTAGTTATTATATTGTATATGGATGAAACAATTCATAATTTAATACCGGAGCAGATTAAATTCCATCAAGCTTAAAAATTTTGTATAACAATTTTGTTTGGTTAGAAATCTTAAAACTAACGTTTTAGTGTCACATTCAATGTTATAGATATCTTCAACTTTTATTAATTTAGTTTATCTAAGCGACCGAGAATCAATTTATGTTATAAAAGCTCAACAAATCAAAATGTACTAAGTATCTCGATATATAGAAAATATTTTAAATATAATCCATTAGGTTTATAACGTTCTCTAGAATAATCAAAGTCAAAGTAAAGAATATAACAATTAAAAACTACCTCTATATATCGATATCCTTATAAATTATTCCATTAGTTTTATAATGTTTATAGAATAATCAAGTCAACTTAAAGAATAACTAACTAAGGTTTAAAATTTAAATATTGGTTAATTATTTAATTCTACAACCTACTATTCTTAAATAATACTAACTAAGGCAAATCCACATGTCTTTTTGTGGGAAGAGGCTAATATTTATTGGTGAATAAATGGAGTACTGTTTGCAGGAATAAAAAGTCCGAAGTAAATTAAAACAACCTAATTAAAAGGACCACTTTCTTAATACAATAGTTGTATTTAATTCAAATTAACTTTAAAGAATACCTAACAAAATAAGGAAATTGCAATTAGAATAGTAACTTCATCAATTAAAAATTGTGGGGCTATGTGGTGGGCACCAATTGCCACCACCCTGTATATTATTTTATAAGTACTACTATTATAGTAAGATTTAGGGTTTGAGAGATTACCCACTTAATTAAGCATTGATAATATCTACGGGTAGGAGTTAGGACAAGCCAAAAAAAATCAAGGATTAGGTTAGGTAACTTATTTTTCGCAAAGGCAAATGCTAAATATGTGTTTCTTCCTATGAATAAACACTCATTTTTAGTTTATTAAAAATATTAAGACATCTAAACGTTGAAAAATATTGTTTACATACACCTCACATATTTATTTAAGAAGAAAATTAGAAAGCTAGAAAGTTCTAATTTTAGGAACTAGGATAGCTACTAGTCTTGCAAAATTTCTTCCTTTTCATTAATTTAAACATGACTTAGACATTAGTCATTACTCCCTCCATCCACGATTAAAAGTCTCATTTCTAAACGGCGCGAGTTTTAAGAAATGTTAAGAAAAGTGGGTGGAAGAAAATTTGTGAAATAGGGGTCTCACTTGTATATATTACTTTTAAATGATATGTGAGTGAAATGAGGTAGTGGAATATGGGGTCTCTTTACCATTTATGGTAATTATGAACCGGAACTCTTATTCGTGGATGGACAAAAATGGAAAAACGGGACTCTTATTCGTGGACGGAGGGAGTAGATATATGAGAAATGACCCCATCTTATATCCAAAATCGCTAAAAGACAAAAAATATATATACAACTTGATTGTCGATAATATACACGTAATTAATAAATAATGATTCATAGCATTTATAATTTTTCAAATACTACTAATTTTACACAACAAAAATATTCATAAATAAACAAGAAATTAAATCCGTTTCCACACATTATGGAATTTGATACACAATAAAAAGACGAAGGTACGAATTATAAAAATAATTGTACTTTTGGTCTTTTGGATCAATCATGTACGAACGAAAAAAATAAGAGCTCATTATTTATAAAATTGTGAAAAGAAAGTAAGTAGTACCAAACCTATGGAATTGCCCATGCTAAGGTAGAGAGTGGTCACCCTTCAATTATATTTTAGCCTCTTTTGCTTAGAGTTCATGACAAAATGGAGAAGAGTCTTTCTAAGTTAAGGTTTTTTTTTCGTGATGGCACTCGCAATATTGAAGAGGACGCTTTTGAGGTGTCGTCGTAACAAGGAACAGAAGATGATGTTTGGAAATCTATCTAAAACGTATACGAAAGCAATTATTTTTTGAATTAGGATGAAAAAATGAAACCAAAACTATTAGTGTTATTTTTATTAGAGTCATCAAATCATCACAAAAATAAATAAACAGAGATAATAATATAAAAAAATCAAATATGAAATAGAATAACGATTTTTTAATAAAATTTACGATGGTCTTCTTTTATGGCTAGAAACATTTTGGATTTGTGCTTACCTAGCTTTGTTCTTATCCAAAACCAATTGAAAATGCACCAAAATAGTGATGAAAAATAAATGAGTTTTTGTAAATTGTAAATACTTCTGTAATTAATAGTTTTATGTTTTATTTTTTATCGTTTAATAAAAATTAGCCACTTTTTAATTTTTTATTTTAAAAAAAATTCTATTAACTTAGTAACTTTATAAATGGGTTTAATAATTTATATCTCTATTAACTTAGTAATTTTATACTCTTCATGTCATTTATTGCTCAAACTATAGAGTGTGGGTGAAAGGAGCAATATTTTGACTATCAATGTGCCTAATTTAATTACATTTCCCTTCGAGAATCCAAAACACAAGTGAAAGTGGTTTCCAAAATCTCTTGTATAAATTCCAATTTTAAAAAAAGTTTTGTAATTAAAAGAAAAATAAAAGGGAATGAGTGAGTGGTTTTTTACCCAAAAAGGAATGTAACCAAGAAAAAATTTAAGGAATAATAGTTTGCCTTATAGGGAAAGTTAGTAGTTAGTACAGTCAAGATTCTTGGTGTGTGGGTATCTATCAATGTTTATTGACAAATCAACTTTCTTTTTATTATCTACTATATTCTTTCATTAAATATTCTTTGTTTGGATTGATTCTTTCGCAGTGAGGGATACAATTATTTGATTGGAAATGGAAATATGGGTGATAGAATGACTGAAATGCCCCCTTATTGGAAAATGGCATCATCCATGATGGTTTTTTCAATAATTTATTGATTATTACTAATATAGTTGACCCTTTTCAAAAGTTTATAATAATACAAGATTTGAGGATGACATGAGGTTTATTTTCTTGATTAAAATAAGATTGGATATGGTTATGTTTATTTTTATGTTTGGGGGAAGACTGGGTAGTACATTATTCCTGTTATATGAAATAAGATACTTTATTACATAAATTCTATAAATATAAATTAGTTTTCTAATTATTTTACATTTCGTATCAATTTATACATATCAAATAATTTAAATTGTTTAATATATATTTACCTTCCTTCGATGGTTTAGGAAAATATTAGTAACTTCTTAAAATTAAAAGGAAAATATTAACTTCTTAAAATTAAATATTTGCAAATTTAGTTTTTTTGTATTAAATATAATAGAATTTTCAAATTAAGCCATTTTAATGATATCTTTTAAAATATAATTGGGAAAATTTATTGAGAAAATAATATGATTACTAATACATTTGGTCTAAATAAAATCAATTTTTAGATTGAATGTAATAAAATACTATGTTGTATTTTACATCATTCGTGACATCTTATACCGATAATATAATCTATTTTTTAGCATCAACTCGATGACTTCGAATATAAAATATACGGATTGTTAGTATGTATAAATATTCAAATACTATCGAACTATTTTATATAAATATATGCTACATGATAAGCACTTTTTTCGGCTACTTATAACTTATCAATTGTCACCTAAAATACATAATTCAATTTTCTTATTGTTTATCTCGTTTCAAATTTATTCTTTGTACATACGTTTGACTAGTCTAACGATGCAATGTGCAATAATTTTATAATCAAATTAGTTATTTATTCGTGCTTTATATATTATACTAGTACTAGTTAATAACGTTATCATCTCACGATGAAGAAGTTTATCGATCCTATCTATAAATCGTGGAAAACATTAAAATGTGACTTAATATGATCCGGAAAAAAAAAACTATCAAAATGACAAAATAAAATAAATTTGTCGTTGTTATAAAATGATGAGTGGCAATTGCACAAGAAAAAAATTGTATGGACAACCGTTGCCCGTAACGTAAATACAAGATCTATATATAGACTATACTTATATTTATGAATAATTAAGTTGTGCTTGCCTTTTCATACAATAGAAAGGTCATCACAAATTTATTTCACCTACACACAAAATTGAACGTGTATGCTTTATATTTTTGTTTTTTTTTCGATTTATGGATATTGAAGAATGGTAGATATGGCCTATTTAGTTATATGCGACACGCAACAACGTGGAAATTTTATTTGATTTGAGATATAAGCAGGGATGTGAGGGTTAATAATGGTGTGGTGTGTAGAAAAGATATTTGATTCAATTCTATTTTATCTATATTTCGTATTTAATATATCAAAATGACAATTTTCTTATGAATCATTTTGACATAGAAACTCTGTATAATAATTTACACAAAATACCAAATATTTGATCATATTATAAGAATAAAATGGAAAATAAAAGTCTTGATTGATGCGAATGATGTGTAAAAACATACTTACGGAGTATTAAAAATTGAAGTGAAATACTAATAAAATAATAAAGGGCAAATGTCACTTGTTAATTAATCTCTCATCCCACCGAAAATGGCGAACTTTTCTTTTTAGTTTGTCTCAATCTAGATAACCATTTACTAAAATGGAAACACTTTTATATCTACTTTATTCTACATTTGTTATTTTACTCTCTTCATAAATTTGCATAAATTCTTGTGCCGCCTAATGATGGAGTCATCTTTCTTTGGAGAGAAAGTGGTTCATCAAATTTCCAAAATTTTCATGTGTTGTGTCCTAATGACCCCAATTCGAGCACATTTTCAATACACGGCAGGGTTGAGTTCGGACAGAATCTGTACTACCTTGCTCCGCGTCGTCTGAACAATTTGAGTATTTTTGATCTATTGAAAAAGCTCAATAAGAGAGAAAAAGGCACAAACCGCTCTAAGGTCGGTGAACAAATAACAACACACACTAATGTGAATTTTTGGAATATAACAACTTATATCGGATTAAATTCATATTCTATTTATTTTCCAAAAACCAATTTTGTTAACAAATGGAGTATCTCACAATCAGCTTGTATATATTGCTGAGTGTTTTCTTGTACATATTGAATACTTTTCTCAAGGGTGGATTAGTTAGATCACAATATTGATATCTTGTTTGAATTAAACAAGTAGGGCCGTGTGATAAAAAAAATATCATTGTCAATTTCCAAAAACTTAATTTGCAATTATTGCATTTCCAGAAGACAATAATTTATCATTCATATGTATGACTTGTCAAGGATCCATATTCATATTAGCAGTACTATATATCAAATTATTTTTGCATAATGTTTTTACATTAATTATTTATTTTTCTGCGCATGTAATATTTGTACTACCAAACCTAGTAGTACTATACACATGTTGAAATTATATATGATATGACAGTTTAAAAATCATAGTCTTTGTTGGTGCGTTAAATAATACTATTACTTATTTATAAAAAAAAAACAATGCCGCTTGATTGAAAATATCAAAATATGTTACTACTATATATAAACAATCTGATTTTTTGCCTGGAATAATTGACATATTTAAACTTTATCATAAACTAAAATTTGATAAAATTTAACTATTTTTTCTATAATTTGAGAGAAACATGTCATAAGTTTTCCATAAACACAAACTTTAAAAAGCACACTATGTTTATAGTTGACAATATACCTTTGGCATTGTACTAATGAGGCTTCACCTACCTTTTAGGTCTAAAGAAATTGAAGATTCAATTTAATGTTATTGAAATACATAATGAGGGGGACCAATAATTAATTGCTGCTATAATATAAATATTTATATACTATACTAGTATATCAAATAGTGAAAATAAAATATTAAATATTTGCTACAAGTACAAATTTGTAGGCGCAAAGTGGTCCTTGAAATAAATAGTCCTATTTATAGTTTTGCTACTCGTTTGATTATGCTGTCGTGATATCTCCGTCCATTTTTCTGGCTGTTTCCAGCCTATCAGAATATGCCACGTTACAATACATCTTTTGTCTTTCTTTATATAGTAAACTTATAAAGAATTCATGTGTAGGAAAGAAAATTTTTCTATTTTGTTGGACGGTTTGCAAGAATTAGTGTAAAAATTATAATTCTTCTTGCTGAAATAGAGAAAATGAACATCATTTTCGTTCCACAAATAGTATCAACAGATCATACGAATTTAATTTTATTAAATCGAAATTTATTTGGTGGATAAATTAGTATTTCATTAAAAATAAATAGTAGTAATATAAAATCATTTGCGATTGGTATTTCAAGAAAAAAGTTGCATCGTTTTCTGTAAAATCCTTAATAAGACAATTGTTGCACAATTTTAATATCCGGATGGAGATATAGTTTTAATAGTGACAAATTACTAACGGGTAGTGATAAGCGTACATAATTGTACGTAAATAACCGGACTTTTTAAACATTTTATATTGAAAATCATTTTATAAACATTAACTGATTTAAAATAAATTTCATTCATTTTGCAACACTTCGAAAAGAAATTTAAATATTTACTTAAATATTTGTATATTTAAGCAAAAAAATATTTTCTTAGTAAATATTGTATAATTAATTCAAATAAATCTCGAAATAATGTTACAATTAGACATAAAATTTCTATATCTCTTCTTTCTTATTGCTACATATAATACAATAAATAACAAAACTAATTTTTAATTAAATTTACTTAAATTTTAAAATTTAAGGATATTATGCTACATATGCAATTTATGTACATTTATCTTTTCTCATTATGAAATTAGTTGTCAATAAATTAATTTTATTCTATAATTTAGAACAAACCATGTTTTTTTACTATGCGAAAATTGGTGTTGGCAGCCAAAAATACTGTGTGACTAGGTTTTGATTGTCAATATGTCTAGTTAAATAAATTAACTACACGCATTAATTGATTTGTTTGACAAACTAAAGTTTTAAGTGCGTGATAAAAACGATGTAACATACATGATACGCATTAAACAAATTTTAAGATTAGATATGCATACGATACAATCAATGTTGGAGAATAAATATTAATATACTCTTCATAAAAATATAAAATGAAAAAAATTGTTTAAAATTGAATAGTATATATGTATGTACTCTTCCTTAAAAAAAGAAAAAGAAAATGAGTTAGGTTTGGTTTGGAAATTTTAAGTTGTGAGTCCTTGTAAATCTCAACTTGACTTGGAAAAAAGGAAAATAAAATGTTTGGTCAATTATTTCATAGCTGTACCAAATCGTCATCAATTTATTTTTTTAGTATTACTTTGGTAAGTGAAATTGAATATGCATTTCTAAATAGGGAAAATGATACGATAATGGGTTAGTGAATAATTGATTGGTTTCTAGAAGAGGAAAGAAGCAACAAAGGTTTGACTATTAACAAAATATATTCCAAATTATATGAATATATATGTGTGTGTATATATTAAAGGCTAAGGTTGGCATGCCAAAGACATTCTAAGACTAACAATAAAAGGACACATGAAATTGACATGAGTTTTACCATTTCACCTTTTCAAAAAGAAGTTGTTTTATACATAAATAAGATAATTAAGAATAATTTAAACATCGTAATTTAATAGTAATATTCATTTGAATGAATATTATCTCTATAATTGTTTTGTCGTCGTGGTCCATTTGCATGTCTTGATAACTAATGTGTGCTAAAGATTAAGTAGTATAAATTTTCATTAATGGACACTAATCTAGTTCATAGATTTTGATTAAATGGTCGATATAATTTGTGTGTATACACATCTATGTTATGCATTTTAATGTAGTAGTATGATATTTGTGACATGCTACTATATATAGTGCTTAGTTGATAATTAATGACCAAAATAAAAAGAATGTTTTTGTGTAAACCGAACCCTAATCGTGGCTATTAAAAACACTAGCATAATTAAATGAAGTTGACAATCCGGCCAAAGCATTAATTTGAAGGAGTTGTGACCTTTGCCATTTACCCTCTCAAAGTAAATTTGAATGAAATAACACTATTTCGAATTAGTTAGTACTACAAGATTATCATTTATTATTTGAACATCTAATTATGAATTTGTATTAATAAAAACTGTCATTTAAATCATAATTTTGGGTGGGATTTCGATCAATTCACAATTATTCCACAAGACTATTTTCGATGAAATTGGCAGTGATGTGAAAGCCGATTTTTCAATTCACCAATGCGGTTCACAACTCACTGCAATGTGCAAGGCAGATTGAGGTTATGTGAAAGCCAGATTTTTCAATTCACCGACGAGGTTCGCAACTCACTGCAATGCGCAAGGCAGATTGAAGTTTTGCTTTGAACCACATTCACATTAGTGTCCTCTTATTAAATTAGTCTCACATGACAACTTCTAATTATACTAAAATTATAATTTTACACACTACGATTTAAATGGCAAAATTTGAAAAATAATGTAGCACAAGAAAACAAAATCTAGTTAATAGGTTAAGAATTTTCCAATGTGTGTGGTTATATGACATTTATGGGCCAACAGGTAAGAAGTGCAGCTGTCTTTGTACCAATCTCATTATGCTGTTACAACTTTTTCGAACTGTACTTTTTTTCCTAAATAAACTTCTATTGTTTGTACTATATACATTTCGGCTATCATATGACTTTACTCGGGTGATTTAATAATTTCTTGTACCACCATCAATATTAGACGTCGACTTATGCGCAACCACAAAAATAATTCAAGTAATCTACTACTCCTAGTATAATATTAACATGATTTCAAATCAAATTTACTTTCTTCACATCGGAGCTCAACATAATTTTTCCATTATTTAATAAAATAATAATTTAAATCACGAAATTTAATCAAATTCTGAATAAATTACACAATATATAAAATCATGTTTTATCTTTTTTATTATAGTAAAGTAACATCATTCAAAGTATCACTAAAAATATTAGTTTTTGAATGAATAAGATGATTGAGAAAAAAAAAAAGAAGGGAATTTCGTGATTTGATCTTATGTTATAGATCTTATGAGATTAAATATAATTTGAGCCCGCAGGGGTAACCAGTTGGGAATGGAAGGGCAGATCCTGCTGCAATGAGCTTGAGTTCAAATCCCACTGCTGTCGTGTAGTTGCTTCCATATGAGTAGACATGCCCACGGTTCATGAACCGGTGGTTCCGGTTTTAGGAAATGTGGAACTGGAACCGAACCGTGTGGCTATTTCACGGTTTCGGTTTGAAAACCGGCAGTTTCGATTCCGGTTTCGAACCGCCGGTTTTTCAGACGGTTTTTTTACGGTTTTCACGGTATTGAACCGCTGGTTTCCGACAGTTTTGGCTCGGTTTCACGGTTTTTCGCGGTTCTGGCTTGGAACCGGCGGTTCCGGCATTCGGTTTTGGAATTTTGGAACCTGAACCGAACCACGGTTCCAAAAGTGACGGTTTCGGTTCGGTTTAAATCTCACGGTTATGGTTCGGAACCGGAACCGCCGGTTACGGTTTCACGGTTAACCGCCTGAACCGAAAACCTTGGGCATCTCTACATATGAGCATGGGTTCAACTCCCACTGCTGTCGTGTAGTTGCTTCCATATCTCCTTGGAAAATGAGCTTGGTTTAAAGTCTCCCCCTTATCGGGTTGCTGCGTATCCTGATTGAACTCTCTCACATCATGTTGGGCCGGAGTGCACACCAAAGCGACCGAATCGCCTTTTTTACTACAATTAAATATAATTTGACAAAATCGTGATTTAAGTAAGTAAGCATGATTTGCAACGAGGTCGCCCTTATTTTTTCTTTTTTACTCGGAGAAAAATAACAGTAGGGTCAGAATTTACATAAATGAGAATAGAAGGCAATTGGCACATGTAAATAGGAAGTTGCACAAGTTGCAGTGAATGCATATTGCTTCAGTTCCCACTCTATTGCTTTTACATTACCAATCAACCCTTATTCAATTCATCTTCTTCTTCATCATGCATTCCTCTCTCTCTCTTAATTTTTTCATAAAAGTAACCAACCAATCAACGCCCGCCAGTCTTAAAATGCAACTCCTCTGACCTCGTTTTTTCAAACACTTGAAATCCTCTCTCTCTCTCTCTCTCTCTCTCGATATATATATACACACACCTGTATCTATCTTCTTCTTTGCTTATTGCGTTTCTGTTGCTGTTTCTTCTTCTTCTATATGTAAAGAAATGCACACACAGACTCCGATTTCTCCTCTCTCAATTTCTCTCTCGACATTCTTCAATTGAATTGCACAAATATCTGCAAATACACATAGCGAGAGAGTGTTTGTTTGTGGCTATTTTTTTTTCGCGCACAAACACGCACTGGAGAGTGAAAAATGTTGGATCTGAACGTTGACGCTGCCTCCTCCGGGGACGAGGTGGACTGCGGCAAAGCTGCGGATTCGGTGGCGTCGACGACGACGACGACCTCCGCCGCCAATAATGCCGCCGCCGACGAGGCCGATTGCAGCAGCTGGAGCCGCGAGAAGTCGGCGTCGACGCTGAATTTCGCGATCCTGAACAGCGACGTGATCGAGATCGAGGACGACGCCGACAATGACTCCGGGAACGAGCTGCAGCTCTTTCCGATCGCCGATTCGCCGCCGCCGGCGACGGTCAGGGCGAAGTACTGGCTGAATCTGTCCGTGCCGGAGGCCGGCGGGCTGGAATTGGGGGCGAATAAGGCGGCGGGTGCTCCGGTGCAGCCGCAGCCGCCGCCGCAAGCGAAGAAGAGCAGGCGTGGGCCCCGCTCCCGGAGCTCGCAGTATCGAGGGGTTACCTTCTACCGTCGGACTGGAAGATGGGAATCGCATATTTGGTTCGTCTATATATATAATTATATATATATATAAGCACACATATTGCATGCATGCCTAATTTGGGGGAATTTCTATTTTTGGTAGTGTTGATTTTTTTCAATTTTTTTCCAATTAAACCCTAGAATCATGGTAGGCTATGATCAGGAATTTTTTTTCAATTTGAGATCAATTGAATCTGCAGATGAGATCAGTGATTGGATGAAGTTTGGTGGTGAATTTTGTTTAATTTGTGGCTCTTTTACTGAATTTTGGCCTTTTCTTGCAGGGATTGTGGCAAGCAAGTATATTTGGGTAAGAACAATGAATGAGCTATTTTTTGGGTTTGCAAAGATCAATTTTTGTATCTGTTTTAGTGATTGGTTTGTTGAATTTTACTTCAGGAGGGTTTGATACAGCACATGCTGCAGCTAGGTAAAAATCATGGTTCATACTGAATTTTTGGATGGTTTTTTTGATTAAGTTAGTGCTGATCGTATTTCGAAATGTTTGTTCAGGGCGTATGATCGCGCTGCGATCAAGTTTCGTGGACTCGATGCTGACATCAATTTCACCACCAGTGATTATGATGAGGAGATGAAGCAGGTTTGGACTTTGGAGGTGTATGGCCAACATTTGGTTTCTTGTGATTCAGTTTGTGCTTATGAAGTTGGTGATTTGCAGATGAAGGGTTTGACGAAGGAAGAGTTTGTTCACATCCTGCGTCGCCAGAGCAATGGGTTCGCTCGGGGCAGCTCCAAGTACAGAGGCGTAACCCTGCACAAATGCGGCCGTTGGGAGGCAAGAATGGGCCAATTCCTTGGAAAGAAGTAAGAGCCTTCTTGGATCTTCTCATTGCTTCATTACTAATCACAGTAGCTTTATTGAATTCATACGGCATTAGGCCTTCGTGTTGTGCTAGGACGAGTTTCTCTCTGTTACCTTTCGTAATAAGCTTTCCGTTTCCTGTTGTGGATTCAGGGCTTATGATAAAGCAGCCATCAAATCTAATGGGAGAGAAGCCATTACAAATTTTGAGCTTAGTAACTATGAATTTAATTCTGGAAATGGAGGTATATGGCAAATCACTCTTTCACATAACAAGATATGAACTTTGGTTTCTTACTAAAGATTTGATCTTTCTTGCTTGGGCAGGTAATGGCAGCAGTCTTGATCTCAACCTCGGGATGTCTTTATCTTGCGAAGGCCAACAGGGGAACGAGGCTAAAAGAAATCCACACTTTCCTGTTCAGTCGAGCGAATTGCCTGATGGGAAGAGGTTAAAGGTATATAGACTAAATGAAAGCCTTCTATGATGCTAGAACAGTTGGTTCCACCTCATCTTCGGATCTTTGATCATATCGAAATTATATCTTTGTGTAATTTTATAGGTCGAGCCGAGCTCTGCCCCTCAAGAACTAATGCAGATGTATCCTCCCATGTGGGCTACCATCTATTCTGGTTCTGCCCCCAACAATAAGGTGAGTTTTGATTGTCACACTTCAATGTTGCAACTTTTTCAAGCTATCAGAAACATCCATTTTGAGTTATGAAGCTTCTGATAAATAACAGTAAATAGAATTGTATTTTTGACAGGAATTAGCTACATTAGCAAGTGGTGAAGCTGTTCCTTTGCCTGGATATAGCTCAAACTGGCAATGGAAAATGCCGAGCCACGGTATGGCCACCCCTGTCCCCATGTCGGCTTCTTCTGCAGCATCATCAGGATTCTCTCCCGCGACTTCTCCGTACTTCACTCCAGCCGTGCCATTGACAAATCGTGCACAATTTCCTTCAACGGCTTTCCACAGCCTCCAGTGACCCTTGCAAGTCCCAATTACAACACTGAGAAGCATCATCAGTGACAGGAATGGAACGGCCTCGTTTCAGTCCGTTTGAGATTTGGCTAGCAAAAGAAGCCATGCCAACCGGGGTTATTCGTCTCAGCAGCCATACACCTATAGCAGAAATAATAGATTGACCAAATTATATGATGTATATATATTGGAACAATGCTCATTAGGATTCTGCAGAGTCTTGAATATTGAGTAGATTCTTTACTTGAAAGAATAATTTGATTGCTATTCACAACCCATTATGAACTTTTCAAAGTTCAAAATATTGGATCAACTCAAGAAATGGATTTTGGATGGAGAAAACATCGAGATCAAACATGAGGAAGAAAGATAAAAAATGATCATCCTTTTAGTTATTGTCTATGACTAATATTTGTTTATACCATTTTTGAGACGTCTTTAATGATAGTATAAATGTTCCGGAAGTTATAATTTCTCTTTAATTTTGAATTTGGATGAAAAAACATAGACTGAATTCAAGAAATTTCACCAAATCCTACTCCTATTTGCCAAGAAATTTCAATGGTAGATTCCGTCATTCAACATTGACCTTCTCTAACACACATATCGCATAGTAACATTTCATCTTTATATGCCCAAACTACGCAGTTTTACCAGAGGAATTAGATCATCGAAACTACCAAGGCCAGAAAAGTACGTCACTCCTATACTATCTCATTTCTATGAACTTCTTCCAACCACGACTCATCATCCTGCTGTACGGACCCATTTGCATACTCCTGCTTCGCCATCTGGGTGAAGAAAGATGGCTCTCGACATTGGTTTTCATTACATGGGCTTGGAGCTAGTCCCTGCCGGTTCAGAAGTGGAATCTGTTAAGCAAAGATTTTAGACAAGTTAGAGTCTTGACATGGAGCATATGGCTTAGCTTCAAACATCATGTGTTGAAAACCATTTGTTTGGTTACCTTGGCCACTACTACATAAGTTTGCAGGATCGTTGAAGTTAGCATCACCAGAGCTGCTACCCTGAATGGCACCTAATGGTAGAGGCGATGTCAAGAAATCAGAATGTTTGCCACCTGTGAAGAAACAAAAGAAAACACATATTCACCACATGTGACTGTGAGTTTAAGGGATGGAAAGTAGCACTTTCACAATGTTTAGGGTGAAGTAACAAAAAAGAAATATGGCCTTCATGCTTTTCACCACCAACTGCAGGTGAAGATATTTCAGGGTTAGTTCCATCCTTTTCTGAAGCAGCAGAACTTGATTTCCCAACAATACTAGACAACATTTTACGGGGTAGTGCGATAGGTCCTTCCTTGTCTTTAGAGAGATGCATATCACCTGTGCCAACTACAGAACCATGAGCTCCATCCTGGACAGTGATACCAGAAATGACGGTGTTTCAGAAAAACTCAATACATGGCAACCACAATTATGACAATACACTCTTATAAATGGAACTTACAGATATGCTACTTCTTGCGGTAGGTTTGTCACTAAAAGTACTCGATCTAATATGGACATCATCTATTGGAGAAGGCAACACAGTGCCAAAGCGCGGCATGACACTGTTGCCAGCACCAGCAATTTGTTGAACTCTACTCCTTTAAAATAAAAAATGAACATTTCAAAGGCGGCAAAAAAGCAAATACAACACTTAACACTTGCCAAAACATTAATTTTGATATGCATATGAGAAAGAAATCTAATAAACTCATTCATTGCTTGTAGAATATACACACATATATATACCCAAGCTAAACAACTGGTAGATATTCACAACCTTCACTGTTATGAGCAAGCTAGTTGACAAGTTCGTGATCCATTTTTATTATAGAAGAGTGGTGTCAATTATGTGGCATGGCATTTCCAAAATACTAAAGGCCAGGCAACATAAATTGCATAGAGGGTAAATAAAAAACCATATGTCTATCAGCACAGGTTAGCAATTTAAGCGGGGTGCAGCTCTCATGCTTTCCAATAAATAAGGAGAAAAAAGAAACATGCTTATACCAGCTGCATCATAGTCTGACTAAAATTAGTTTGCAGGAAACAGGATCTATTATATATAATCCAGGTAGAGCCCGACTCCTAAATGCAGGTTGTTCCTAATATCACAAGAACTTAGTTCATAGTGTTGGCAGAAAATTCTTATCAAAAGAAACAGACCCAACACAACTAAAATGCTGGAAGACAACCCACAAAAAAGAGAAAAGTTTGTAAAGATGATACCTTGTATATTCTGCAGCATCCTCATCTTTTCCAAAACTGTCTTCATCAGGCCCAATACTATGCAAATAGAAACAAGCTGGATAGTTGCAAACCTGAAACGAATAACAACAAACCAGAATAATCATGTATTCACATGTTCAATATGAATTGAATAAATACGACATCTCAATACCGTGTGTTTTAGCCAAGCATGACAGTATTTTTTAGTTCCAAATGATGCTCTGCACAAGTAAATATTGTTAGATAATACACACGAACTTCAAAGTAGATGCATTGTTCAGGTCCCAAGAAGGGAATGGCGACGATATTTACCTCAAAGTTCTACCATCCAGGACAAAATCATGAACTGCACGAATACATCGTAAAGCCTCCTCCTCTTTTGCATATGTTATGTATCTGAAGAATCATAATAAGGGAATAAGAATTAAGAACAGAGACAGGACAGGGAAGAAGCCATCGGTGGTGGAGGAGGGGGGGGAGGAGGCAGCGAATGAGAAGGAGGAGGCAGGCACATTACGTGCGTCCACAGATGAGTGTTTGTCATTTAAGAACTGTATGAAAAAGAGTTGTGCTTGTGTGAAAGAATGTCTAGTGAATCTATAGTAAAAATCTACACCTAAAACACATACAATATGATACCTATATAAATAAGAAATCTACAATTGTTTCCTCGGTATATAAAACTGCATAGAGAATCTAGAACCACAATATCTTGCAATATATCTACAATTTCAGTGATGTAAAATCATACGAAACATGGAATTCCACCCTTGTTAGTTTTCATCTGCTGAATATGCATTAATCTAGCATGTATTTTATTGTGATCATCAACTAGATGGATAGATGGTAAATGGAAAAGAAGCACCCATTTGAGAAGGTTACCTAGGGTGGAAACAAATCAACCATCATCTCCATATCTTAATTCTGTATTTGAGGAAAACGAGAGGCAAGGTTCAGGAATTGAAATATAAGCAACATACAAAGAATACTTTTTTTGAATTTCTATTTCATTTCTAGATGTTTCAAGGGATCTTAATATCTTGGGGCCCAATACGCCAAATCATACAAAGAGAAATCGACTTAGGCCAACTCATTCGAGGACATAGAAGTTCAGGATGCATGATAAATTATTGAACTAGTTTAAATTTCATTAGTGCGACATTTTATAAAGCATAATTGCCCACATTAATTGAAGACATATTAACATATTTTCTGGATTAAACTCACACGCTGCAGGTATCATTTCTGAACCGTTGAATGGCCCCACCAGTAGTCCGTGAAAGTGAGACCTTAGTCACTTTCCCATACTGACCAAAATTATCCTTCTGCGGCAACACCTGATGAGGCAGATCAAACCTAATTATAACTAGCAAGAATCAAGCAATGACAGATATAAGCTTAAAAAAACAAAACATTACTATATGAAAGCAATTTCATTACAATATGGCCACCAAATTAATAGAACTGCTCCTTACATCTTCATCAGCTAAACTGAGAGGTAGTCCAGTGACATATGCCATATTCCGTTGAATCACTCTAATATTTGTCAAGTCCTTTTTTTCATTAGCCTTTCGCTTGGCCTTTGGTTGTTTGGTTTTACTGTTAAAAGCTTCTGACGCTGACCTGTGTCATATGAAAATTTTAATTGATCTGTTAGATTCACATACGGGGGGGGGGGGGGGGGCAAGAAACAACTAGACAATCACCTTTCACCAATTGCTTGAATCATTGCAATTCTCTCCTTATCATATGGTTGTCGACATGCAGGACATTTCTCCTTTGATATATCTTTCTCTGCATCTACTAGTTTATGCCAACACCAAACACATATCTGTAATATACATAACTATGTAGTTAGCATAGAAGCTCAGCAACAACTTTCCAAGGAAAAAAATAGGATATAGATAACATTCTCCCTCTTCATGCAAACATGAAACATTATATGTTATGTAATTTCTGGCATACATACAACTATACAAACAATTATTTTTGAGGGGAAAACATAGCAAAGTTTGTAAAATTGCTTAGACCATAGCTAACCCATAACTGAATCCACAAATCCAGCAAACCCCAATTTCTAATCCATTTAATTTAGATATGACATCGGCGATCACATGAAACCCCCAAGAACAGACAATTCTCACAACATGGGTGATGAAACTCGCAAGGCATCGGTTCCCAGCCGAATAATGAATACTAACACTACCTCCAAAAACAGAAACCAAAACGAAACACCGTAGCGATGCACATGGAGAGTAAATTTGCAAGTGTAACAACTAATCACCTTAAAACCGCATTTGCAGGGTATGAACTCCTTGTCAGCCGGATGGATCTCCCCAGTACAAATCTGACACTCCGCATCTTGTTCGCCACCCCCGTCACTCATTATTTCCTTTTGGCACTTTCACAAATCTTTTCGCAACCAAGAAAAGCTCAACCAAAGAAACAAGAAAAATGTCATCCAATTAGTTACTTATCACAATACCAGAAACCACGATAAACTCACCAACATGCATACACATTTCCTCCCTCACCCATTTTTACAGGAAAAGAACAAACAGACGAAACACAAACCCTACCAGAAAGGCACAAAATCTAATTTATTCTTGCGAATTCCGTACCAGAAATGGAAAAAACAGAGCTGCTTATGCTTACTCCGAAGAGATTCTCAAAATTCATCCACATTAAACAGCTACATAGTTGATCAAACACGCACAACGCACCACACACTACTCACACACATTTATTCACGAAATACCAGAATGAAATGCACAATAATGTAGGGTTTTGATCTGAGATTACGTTCAAAAAAAACAAAAACGACGCAAAACAAGTAAAATTGCAGAGAGATTTTACCCAAGGGGGAGGAAATGGCGGCGCGATGCAGAGAGAGAGGCGAAAACCAACTGAAAATGGCGGCAGAAAGAGTGATGATTGAAAACGGCTTGAATGGAAAAGATGCTGCAGCTACAGAGCTCTGTTTGGCGCCCTGATTGCATACACCTACAAACGCGGGTACGTGCGAGTGTGTGTAAATTTGTTTGCGAAATCAGGTAGTTATGTTTAGTTTGTTATAGTGGGAAAGCTACTCAAATTTAATTCAACTCATTTTCCATTTATAATCCGTGGTTAGAGTGAAATAATTGGATTTTTATAAAATCAATATTTAGAAAATGGGGTGTATTTCTTGTTTGCATTTTTTCAGTTTGTTTTTTTATTTATTTTATGATTCCTTTTATTTTATACTTCTTTTTCAATCAATGATAAATAATCTTTTTTTTATTTGATCAGAATAAATATGAAAACTTAATTTTTTTTTTTTTATCATTCTTAGAACATCTTCATCCGTGCTCTTATTTAAGAGCATGGAGGTGGGCACAGACCCAGTTTTATTCCCTGTCCTTACGTAAGAGCACAATACTCATATCCGTGCTTTTCTGCAAGAACGAATTCAAGGGTCCCACCATTTTATTATTCAATTTAAATACTTCAATTACTAAAAACATTTCTATAATGCATTAAAAAATAAAAATTACGTAATTAAAATCCTAAAAAATACAAATATATAATTAAAATCCTAGAAGAAAAAAAAATACATAATTAAAATCCTACAAATTAAAAATTTATAGATGAAAATGTGAATTTTAAGGAAAAAATTGAAAAATATATTAAAAGTGTGTAGAAAACGGATATAATTTATTGGGACGTGGGAAAATATATATTTTATTTAAAAACGGTTTTTTTTTAATTATTTTTGAATTTTTTAAAAATAAAAAATAAAAAATCAAATTTACCGTTGGCCAATCAGGAGATGACATGTAAGGCTGCTCAGCGGCGCGGATGGACGGCTCACAGCGACGGTCTGTGCTGCTGGCTCGGACGGACAAGAGTCCGTTGCGGATGCTCTTATTAGTTTTTTTTTTTTTTTTTCAAATTAGTATTCCCTCCGTTCCATAGTAATGGAGGCAAAACTTTTCGGCACGGAGATTAAGAAAAATTGTGTTAGGTGAGTTAAGTAAAGAGAGAATAAAGTGGAAAATGAAAAAGGTAGAGAGATGAAGATAGAAAAAAGTAAGAAAGAGTAAAGTAGATGTGGAAAAATGTGTTGACTTTTATTAAAAAGGAAAATGACTCAATTACTATGAAACGAACGAAATGGAAAAACGCCCCTATTACTATGGAACGGAGGGAGGGAGTACGTATCAAAATGTTTCGTAAGGATGGAAGGACATCACACTATATGTAATTAACCGTAAACCATAGCATAATCACCATTAAACCGTGAATTAAACCCTAAATCACAGCATAATCAGCTGATAAGAGCGTTATATGATTCTAGAAGAGAAGAGCTGACCTCGCCCCCAAATCGCGCAGAAATGAGGGTATTGACATTGACTTCCCGCGGCAGAGGTATGTTCGCATTCCCCTCCGCCACCGCAGCACCGCGGTGCTTCTCCGCGCTCTGCCGGAAACCTAATCCCGAGCTCAAAATTTCATCCTTCATCGTTCTCCACCGGGGCTCCGGCTCCGTCGAATTCGGCCGCTCCTCTCCCGCGGCGGCGTTTCTGAAGCTCAATTCCGGTTTCGCGGCGTCGAGATGCGTATCCTCGCTTTCGCATTCTGCTGCCGGAACACTGGAGACGGACGTCCGAGTGGAGGAGGACGACGTTAGTGAGGCATCGAAGGCTTGTATTCCAGTTAGGGCTTATTTCTTCGCGACTAGGTTTGTGGAGATTTTTAATTTTATAGAATTGTGGATTAATTTCGTATTGTTATGAGTTTTTGTTAATTGCGTGTGGCAGTGTGGATTTGAAGGGCTTAGTGGAGCATAATAAGCAGAATTTTATTCCACCGTCGTCTAGAATGACTAATTATGTGGTTCTGCGGTTTGGTGATTTGAAACCCGATCCTAATGTAAGCTCTCATCTTGTATTCGAGCTGTGTTTGCATTATTGGTTCTTTTAATTTCTATTGGATGATGCTTGTGGAATGATTTTGGTGGATAGATTTGTTACTGATATTTGTACTGTATATCTATAATTTGTAGATAATAAGTTGTTGAATGTTGCTGTTTTAAGGGTTTAGGTTATAGTTTAAGTGGGAACGATTGCTGCTTCGTCGTAGTTTTCCAGTATGGTTCAATTGTCCTATTCAATGTCCGCGACCATGAAATTGATGGATATCTAAAAATTGTGGAAAGGCATGCTTCAGGATTGCTTCCTGAGATGAGAAAGGATGGTAAGCTCACCTGTAAGTTCTGTCTTGAATTTTATATGTATTCTAGCAATTGCCTAATTATTATGTTGGTAATATATGTTCCTTCCACCTATGTTTAAGGATCTAATTTGTGTTTAAGGATTTAAAGTTTCCAAGTTAATCAGGGTTCTGCCAAGTTAAAAAAGTGATTTGAGAATTAGGTTAATAGTTTTGGACTGTATGTTAGAGCTTAGAGGAATGTTATACTTAATTACTTATTTTCTTGAGATGCCTGGTCATTTTCTGTTGTTTTAGTTTAAGTTCTATCAGCTGTTGAAATATGTATACTTCATTCGGTAGCGTCGATGTGCATATGTAGAAGCTAGTGTATCAGTTATAACACACTTTCAGTCTTCTCTCAACCCATTCCTCCTGGCTTACTAGTTTCTTTCTTCTCTCTGTGGATTCAGAATATGAGGTGCGGGAGAAACCTACTTTACATACATGGATGCAGGGGGGACTTGATTACATAACATTGCAATACTTGAACACTGATGGAATCCGCACAATTGGCAGTGTTCTTGGCCAAAGTATTGCTCTTGACTATTATGTTCGTCAGGTTGGTTTTCTATCTACCTTCACAATCAAACTATAAGATCAGGCTATTTACTTTTGACAATCAATGTGTATATGCTCTTTCCAATTGTTCTTTTAGGTTGATGGAATTGTTGCTGAATTTACTGACATCAATCGGGGAATGGAAAAAACTGGAACTTTTACAATGCAACGCAAAAAGCTTTTTCAACTGGTTGGAAAGGCAAATTCAAATCTTGCTGATGTAATACTTAAACTTGGACTTTTTGAGAGGTATGATGCAAATAGTATTTGGTAATTGTTTGATTCAAGGTGGATGGATATGCCTGGAATCTATTTTGTTGGACAGAGTTAGAGAATACTTGTATCACTCTTTCTATCGTACGTCTAGAGATTTTTGTCTATTATCAAGCATGAATGATACACACACGCATGTTACATAATACAGCTAGCATGCTCGCTGGCCTGATTAGTAGCAGAATCTTAAAATTGGAATAAAATGGAATTTTTTAGTTGGGAAGTTTATTTGATATTGATGTTTCCTGTATGTATCCCCTCATCTTTTTGGGATTAGTTAAATAATACGAGCACATCGCTTCTTTCCTTATGCTCTAACTTGAAACTGAGATGAAGTTGTGTGTCTGATCCAGATCAGATATTGCGTGGAAGGATGCCAAATATGCTCAGATTTGGGAGTACCTGAGGGATGAATTCGAATTGACTCAGAGATTCGCGAGCCTTGATTTCAAGTTGAAATTTGTCGAGGTATTACCTTTTACAATGTACCCAATGTTTCCATAGTAATGCTGGGACCAAATGATTCATTGTCTTCTTTACGTGTAGCATAACATCCGTTTCCTTCAAGAAATTCTCCAGAACAGAAAGTCAGATTTCCTCGAGTGGCTGATTATCATTCTGATTGGTGCTGAAATCCTCATATCCGTATATGACATTGCTCATAGGTCCGTTACAGCATTATAGAAGCTACCAGTCAGTCCGAATAATATGAGTTCATGAATACTTGCAGATATGCTGTTTATACGAGTCTGGATTTATAATTTATCTTGCTCCGTGCAATTTGATAACGGTTGCAGAATTTCTGATGTAAATTTTTACCATATTCTAGCTGTTTTGAGTTGTAAAATTCTTTTATTTTGAATGTTTGAGTCTTGCAGTAGTATAGACAAATTGGTGTTTTTGGACTTCAAGTTAGGAAGATGATGCAAATTTATACTACTAATATATGACCTATAATTCTTAAATCTCAAATGTTTGGTTGAACTGTTACCTTTTTCCATGGCCCTCGAAATGCACCTAGACCTGATCCCTGACCCTGAGTTGAAATGCTGCATCGTTGATTCGTGATACTATCTCAACAACCTAGAAATCACGGGTATTAAGAATAGCGATTAATTCGACATTGAATACAATTCGTCCTGTTACAATGTGATTTCGCACTCTAATACTAGACCTGTCAAAGGTTCACCGAACCAGCGGTTAAAACTGAACTCGTAACTGCTGGTTACGGTTTCGAACTGAAACTGTTAGAATTTACCCGAACTGAAACCGTCGATTTTTGTACTGTGGTTCGGTTCAGGTAAAAAAATTTCGAACTGAAACCGTGCCGGACGCTCAAAAAACCGTTGGAAAACCGTGAAACCAAGCCGGAAATGCAAAAAATCGGTGATTTGAAACCGTGACCGTAAAAAACCGCCGGTTCGGAACCAAAACCGAAACCGGCGGGTTTGGAACCGAAACCGTAACCACGAAACACCCTCGCGGTTCGGTTCCGATTCAGCAATTTTCAAAATCGGAACCGGCGGTTTCGAACTGTAACCGCCGGTTCCGGGACCATGGGCACCTCCTCTAGCTAAAACACTCAATTTAACTAGAACTCAGATACGGTCATATGAAGATTATCGAAATATTCTGATAACGGATGAATTTATTGTGATTTTTACAAAACTACTGCAGAATTATGGGCCTTAATGGACCCATCTAAATATTCTTTCATTGGGCCTAAATGTGCCAATTTGATTATGACAAAGCCCAATTAAAAAGGCCCAAATTTGAAAGATGTAATAACCTTTAATCCCTATGAAAATGAAATCGATAAATCGAACGCGATTCGTCTGGAGAAGGTGAGTGATCTCTCTATTTTTTTGGGGATTAATCTCTATTTAATTTCAGTTGAAGAACACATGGAAGCTCTTTAATTTATTACTTGTGTGTGGCTATTGGTGGATTTCCGTTAATTTTGGGTGTATTTTCAGCTAGCTAGGGCTGCATTGTGGCAAAAGTTTTTTGTTTACGGATTCTGATTGATGTGTTTAATTTTTCTAGCTTCGTCTTACTTTCAGTGTAGATCGAATGAGTTTATGAAGGATAGGTGAAATGTAGCGTTTTGATCAATCTCAGTGATTGAAAAATAGGGATTTGAGGTTTGCTGGTTAAGGTTTGTTTTGTCTTGCAAAATGAAAAGCAATATGTTGCTATGTAGCTTGCAGAATTGTGAATTTCATTTGAAGGTTAGGGGAAATGTAAAATGTTGGATCACTTGAAATGGATATCTTGTTCACATAAGTATGAGATGGCAATTTGGAACTTCATGAATGTTCACTTTATTTTCCAATATTTGTTTGGGCATTGGGATGGTATAAGAAGCATGGGGACGAATATGAAATTACTATATGATATGGTTCGGGTACTTAAACTACATTGATTTTCAAAAAATGAAGATTCAATTCATCAAAAATACGGCTTTATTTCTGTTTAACGTATATAAAATCCATAGGATTGAGAGGGTGGTTTTGGATGAATGTGTGAATGGAAAGCAGGGGCTGCAGTTTTCTGAGTGATTAGAGTTCCACGCATTATTCTTGGATGTATTTTTGCTTTGTCCCCGGGGACGTCCCTGGAATGAGTACGTTGACCTGTGCTGCGTCCCCATGTATCGTAGGGGACGACTAGTCGTGAAAAGGCAGGTATATATTCATTGAGTTGAGTGCTGATAGTTTTGTAGTTGTTGTATAGGATGGATAGCACCGTGGATGCGTCAGGAGAACCAATCCCAACATCGTCGGTGTTGATGGCAGCTGCGAAGCATATAGGGACTAGGTGCCGTGGTGAGAACATAGCATTTTTGAAGTGCAAGAAGGATGATCCCAACCCTGAGAAATGCCTCGATAAAGGACGTCAAGTGACTGAATGTGTGCTTCACCTGTAAGTTAAAATCTGTGACTTGTAGAATGGTTGCAAGACAGGCTCTTTCGGAGTCATGTTTGTTTGCTGCCAAATTATGATCTGGATTTGTTCAAGTGTCGGGGCTATGGATAGTGTGTGCCTTGTCCTATCTTGTCAATGCATAGATGTCTTACTTGAAGTGAGCTATAATGCTATAAAACTTAGGGTGACCACTGGATTTATATTACTTTGGTTTCTGGTTCATAAATCTTGATTGATTATGCTTCCTTGCCAGTCTGCATTTTGATTGGAATTGGATAGTCATTAATGTTACTATGTTAACTTGTTTGGTTGAAAACGGGCACTCTGCTGATAGTATAAAACTAATCTTCTCACACCTCTTCCTCCTACTTTCTCATCAATCTTTTCCCTATATTTTTTCTTAAACCAACTTATCTTTATGCTCTTTCTCATCTGGTAGAGATTCTGTTTATATGTGTTCTGGGGCTTTCTTTGTGGCCCCTACATCGAAAGACAGTTATAGTAGAAACGCAATACGAAACCCATAATGACAAGTCAGAATTGACATTAAAGATTGATCAAACACTGACTTTTGAATGCTGTTGTAGCACCACTAGAGGAAATATGTGCTTCTCAATCACCATTATTGATGCTTGATTTGTTTTCTTCCCGAACATTACGTCTTAAAGCTCTTACATGCTCTAGACTCAAGTATTGAGCAGGAACTCAAAAGTTATACATCAAGCTATCAGAATATAGAATTAGTTGGTCCAAAAATTGTTGGTTTATATGTGTAGCCTATCTTGACAGCCATTGTCCTATTCCAGTTTTGTCTTCTTCTGCGTTTCCATCATCATCGTTGTCATTATTGTTTTGTACTATGTCCCATTGTTAGGAAACTGCCCTGAAAAAATCAGAAAGGGAAACTTTTTCATGATGCAATGCTGTACAGGCTGGACAGAACTGAGTGGTTTTCCTGACAAGTCTCACTACTTGTGAATAAAGTGTCAAGACTATTATTGAAGAAATCATATACTTCATCTCATTTCATGTGAAATAGTTAGTTACCAGTTTCATCCGTATATTTTTTACTGTTACCATCTTGAGGGCTCCTGATTGTGCGCTAATCAGCAGAAAATCTAACTATAAATGTGTTTGTAGGCTGAGAGATCTCCACCAGAACTGCAGCAAGGAAATGGATGCTTATGCCGGATGCATGTATTACCACACAAACGAATTCGAACTCTGTCGCAAGGAGCAGCAGGCGTTTGAGAAAGCATGCCCCTTCTAATGAACCTCCATCCTGTGAGTTTGTGATAATAAAATCGCCCTGCTGATTAACTGTCGAATGTACTTTAGATCGATCTTTTTCCCCTCTATGTGGTGTTAGACAACTCTTTCCTATACCGTGGAATGCCATGCTTGGGGAAATCTTTTCGCCTTATCTTCGTGTTCAACTTTATGTGCCCTATTTCATTGCTATTATTCTCATATACTTTGTGAAAGATATAAACTTTGTTCAACTTGCTTGTATTAGTTGCTCAAATTATATCAAGATTGAAGATCTGTGGTTTATTGAATTATACTAGTATTGGTATATCAGCAAAATGTACACCTTTTTTTCCTCTTATATCTGAAGGGCCTATTTTCTCTATACATTTCCATCTTCATTAAAAATACTAACAATGTATAGGAGTTTGAGATTTTTGAAAATAATTTTCTTATATGCGTTGCACTCCTAATTACGTCAAATCAAAATTACTAAATAAAAGAGAATTACTAATCATAAATCGGACAAACTCTGGATACAAAAAAGTTAGATGGTTTTGCAAAAAAGATGGTAGTCCAATAAAATAAAAATTTCTTCTGTGGAGTGTTGATGAATTAAATCTATGGAGTACTTTTTTTTTTATCATTAATGTTGATTCGAAACATGAACCATGAGTGAGACATTTTCTGCAAAACTTTAACCATCAAAAAGCCTCTTGTTTTAGGATAGGTATAATTAACAAATTATACCAAGATTCTTGACTATACTTCTTATTTTAGGTTAAATATAATTATCAAATTATACCAAAGCTCAAATGTCAAGACTTATTATCCCAAAATAAGTAATGTCGTATCTACCAAATCAAATAAAAGCAAACAATATTCATAAGACTCGATCGTATCTTTCCATCGCGACAAATTATACAAAGTTTCTTGATTATTGTTCTTAGTTTAGGTTAAATATAATTAACAAATTATACCAAAACTCAAAAGTCAAGACAATATTCATAAGACTCGACCTTCTCTCTCTATCAAGACTAACCTAAGTACATTCTTATCCCTAGATAAAGTATCATGACGTATCTACTAAATTAAATAAAAACGAACAATCGTAATAAGACTAGCTCTTATTCCATCAAAAAGAACAATGACGTCAATGTTGTAACAATATTAAATTAAATTTTTTTCCACGCCTCAAAGGTAACAACATATTAAAATTGTGTTAGAATCAATTTATCATCTACCTCACACATTTTTTTTACCACATACATTATTTTAAACCTTTTTTCCAAAAATACACCACACAATCTATATGAACAACATTCACTACGTTACCAAAATAACACTAAGCAAAATAAAATACTAGAATTTATATTCATGTAAATTTACTGGACACAGTAAAAAATGAAATGAAACAGTAACCTCAGCAGTCAAAATGGTAGTAGTAACAAACACCAATTAAAAAATATATTTATTATTTACTGCCGCAGCAGTAATAAATAAGCCTCCTTCCTCACCTCTCCGTCGTCCGATCTCTCTCTCTCCCCTCTCAGATTTCTCCCTCTTCGCCCAATCACACTCCTCCCTTTTCTCCCCGCCAAATACAAATCCTCGAGGTAAACTCACTGCTCCTGCTTCTAAACATCACACACACGCATATTCGCCTGCGAATTTCACACACACAAGCTTATGCACGCAAAAATTACGCGTTTTATTCGATCATCTATGAGCGTTTCGGCGCGAATTCCAGCTTATTCCTCCCGAGCATCGATTGCCTGTGCCTGTTTCGTGATTCGTCGATTGATTTATCGGTTTTAGTTCGGTTTGTGTTTTTCTAGGGTTTTTTTTTTCTCCTTTTTTGGAGGAAGAATGTCGGACGACAACGGCGGCGGCGGAGACCACAGCCCGCAGTCCAGCGTTCGGGAGCAGGACCGCTTTCTTCCGATTGCGAATATCGGGCGCATAATGAAGAAAGGTCTGCCGGCGAACGGGAAGATTGCGAAGGATGCGAAGGATACCGTGCAGGAGTGTGTTTCGGAGTTCATTAGCTTTGTTACCAGCGAGTATGAGCTCATTCCTTTTTCTGTTTACGCTTGAATTTGATTTTTTTTTTAATTGAAGTTTCTGTTGTTTGATTTGAGTCTGTGCTGATTTTTGTGGTGTTTGAGCCTTTGCATTTGGTATACGGCGTTGATTGGTTGAAAGTTAAAGCTGTCCTTGTTAAAGATATGAACTTAGGTTTTTCTCTACAGTCATGATGCTGTGTGCGTAAATTGTGCTGTATGATATGTGAATCTACTTATTATATGGGTGTATTGCTGCTTCATTTCACTGCTAGTGAAACTGATACTTTGTTTGATTTTTTAAACTAAAATCTCAACTGATTAAAGAGTGGGTCAAAAAACTTGTACAAGTCATAAGCCATTATTACATAACAAAATTCGAGAAGCGAAAAACATAAATGAAAGTGAAACCCTAGAAACGATGCGCTGTGAGACTCTACTTGAGGAATCGCCTCTTTGAATACAAGGTGGAAATTGGATATGGCAGTGGATCCTTTGTTTGATAATCAATTATTATTTTCGAAAGGTGTGGTCTTGTTAATGTAAACATTTGTGTCTGTTACCAAATTCAATTTATTTATTTGACGCTATGAGTTTGCCTCAAGAACGTGTACTTGGGGAGAGATTCCTGTAGAACTTTGAACACTTTGTCTCCACCCGATAGGTTTTAAGCATGGCCATTAGACATGTCAGTCCGAACTGCTATTAGGTACCACTTTTGAATTTTTAAAGGGTTGTGTTCACAGTAAGTTGGGATATGAATTGTACGTTTATTATGAAAGCTTCATTATGTGATCCTACTGGGTCGATGTATATGTATCTCTTGCATTTATTATGTGATTGTGTGTTTACTTTTCTGTTATCTATCTGGATCTTTTCCCAAATAATACCTTTCGATGAAATTAAAGACAATAATGACTGAAAAATGCAGTGAATCGCACATATAATTAAAATGAGGAGTTATTTGTGATATCCAATTTGGGAGCTTTTTGTTTGTGTAAGTTGTTTTAAATCTTGGTGGATCTGTTTCCATAAACTTCAATCTCCCAAAGGGTTTATGAGGAAAAAAATCAGTCCTTTTAACAACTACTTAAGATTGCTTTCCAATAAAACATCCAGTATCATATTCTTTGAGTGGTTTCCCAGAGCATTAGCGAAAGTGCCAATGTACATTCATTATTTGCGCCATCACCTTTAATTTTTGGCTACCTGGAGATTCTCATGTTTAATGATGCAAAGAATGATAATTTGAAACCTTTTTGACTAAAACACTCACATTCTCCAACACCTTATGCTGTTGCTAAGTCAGTTTATTACACGTGTCATCATAAAGTTGTCGTTTTCTGGTTGCACGTTAGCAATGTTTCTCTTATCTTTCATACATTATGAGCAGCATTTCAAACTGCTTTACAAATGTCAAATGTAAGCAAACTTCTATTCTTTGTTTGCACCTTCTGGCTGATGCATTCTGGATTTGGTTGCCAGGCAGCCACCATCTGGGCCAACTCACCACCTTGTCCTCATGTTAATGTTGTTCATTCTTTTCCACGATGTGTTAGTTTTCATTCAGTTTTCTTTCTTTTGTTTCTCTTCCAATCCGATTGAACTTTGTATTTCATTCTGATCAATTCAATGGTTGTGATATGAGTAGTATGTTCATGCATACCTAAATAATGAGTGTATATAACCATATCTTACGCTGTGTATTCACTGGACTGGTTCATAGTTGACCCATTACAATTGGTTTTTCTCAATAGTAAATCTTCATTATTTGTGTTTTTCAGTCGACCCACTAATCCCTTCTTTGTTAAAGATATTTAAGTAGTACTATGTTGATTGGTAAAATCCCTGTTCTGCACTGAAATTGTTTTTTCATAAATAATTTGAAGCTTCAAATTACTCTTATTGCTTGACATTTAACTTAGATTAGTACTCCGTATTAAATTTGTCAACTTAGGTATTTCTGATGTATATAAATGGCTAGCTAAGCTCCTTGTGCAAATATTTGCACAAAGGTATGATGAGATATAATTGGCTCATAATTCGATTTATATGAGTGCCTCATAGTTGGTTGCAAGTGATATGTAACTGAAGATCTATTTTGATGAAACTTTTACTTTATCGAATAATAACATGTCAATTTTTCTGCTTCTTATAGAGCTAGTGATAAATGCCAGAAAGAGAAAAGAAAGACAATAAACGGGGATGATTTGTTGTGGGCTATGGCGACCTTAGGCTTTGAGGATTATATTACTCCACTGAAGGTCTACTTGGCTAGGTACAGAGAGGTATCTGAATCTCTCCTGTTTTTCAATCCCTATTCCATATACTTTGATTATTATCTTTCTCCTTTAGTCCTGATATTTATTCCACTTCCAATATCTGTTGAAAAACAAGATAGAGTAATGATGCACGAGTCTTAACTAACCGTCTTTCCTTTTTGTTC